>NW_009944143.1:0-459 GCF_000696875.1 Nestor notabilis
CTTTTAGGCAGTAAACATAACTCATGTACAACGGCCTACTAGCTTCCTCCATCCTTTATCTATCACACAATATACTGGCAAAATGGTGTCTACGCAAGCAGTTTTGATACACTGAGTTGTGACACAGAGCATAAGGCACAAGCAAGAAAATGTGCAGAACTGAGGACTGAGATACCTTCCGAGACTTTTTCTGTTACAAATGCATGGAATAAATGTGAGGTAAGGTGATGTTGAGAAGATACAAGGAGGCATACAGACATGACTGACAGTGTTGCACAGTGGCACAGTATAAAGGTAATGATAATATTTTTACACATTTTAAACATAAAAAGGGCAAGACAAGAATAATGATTTGTTGCCTTGATTTGGGTTATCTTTGGGTAAAAAGGCAAGAAGCAGCAGGGTTGATAAGGATGTTACAATAAACAACGTAAGATGGAAAGAAACTATTCCCCCCCC
>NW_009944143.1:470-18226 GCF_000696875.1 Nestor notabilis
TGGTAATTTTCATTTCATATGAAAGACTGTTCCAGGCAGTGCATTTCCAGCACATAATTCCCCATCTCAAGTGGCTAAGCACTTGGACTGTAGCCTTGTGTCTCCCAGCACCAACAAAAATGTGCTGTAATTGTTTGGAAACGCAGTGCTCTTTATGGCTCACTGCCACATGCTACTTCGTACTAATTTTATCAGCTCCTTCAAGCTCAGCAGAGGTTGCCACAGTCAGGCAGAAAATGAAAATCTTCCAGGGAGTTCCCTGTTTTGAAGCAAGTGGTGATGGTGGTTTCAGGGGAGCACACTTCTGCATCAGAGCTGAAGAGAGGCTGGACGCATTGCAGTGCTGATTTGCACTCTCTGTCAGAGTATCAAATATCCACTAACGTTCTTCATTTTACTACAAAAAGTTGTACGTATGTTTTCATTGGGAAAATTCAGAATGAGGTGAAAGCCCCAAATCAATTTCCATTGAGAAAATCTAAAGTGGAGAGATAGGTCATTTCAGACTACTTTGACTTGGAATGAAATATTTGCTTTATACAACTACCCCAAATGCTCCAATTTTCTCCTGTTTTAAAATTTGGCAATAAGCACTGGCCTGCTGGGTGGCCTGGTGTCAGTACTGTGCTTTGATTTTCTCACCTGTAAAATTGTCCAGTCAAGAAACACTTCCCAATTTGTAATGATAAATTTTGTTAACTTTATTGTAGAAGTTTGCTTTTATCTATTATGTTTAACCATAAGGAACAATCTCTATACACATGAAGAAAGATATACCCCATGAGGAAATGTAGACTCTGTAATTAACCAGTATATAGCGGTAATACCAAAGGGATCTCGTCAGTATACACTTGTAGCAATGAACTCTAAGTTATTTCTATCAAATGCAACAAGCTTGGGAGAGGTAATGCAATATTTATATTTAGCATTAAGTCCCAGGGAGATGAAATTGTTAAGTGATAGTTTATAGTTTAGTTGATATATAGTTGATAGTTTATAAAACTAATATAAGCTGTTTTTTCTTGTGTTTCTGTTAGACCTGGTTAGCATTTGATAAATTCATCTTTTCTTTTAACTATACTTTTTCAAATGAAAGACAATGAGGTTATGTCAAGAAACCCATTAAGCAGGAGTAGTCGCTGCAGTAAGCACTAGCTTACTGAGATGAAAAACAATGTGTAATACAGACGTTTGCTACCTCACTCAATTCACAATAGTTTGAAGTGGTCTAGATTAAAGATATGCAGAACAAGACCATTTGCTAGTTTAATTTGGGATGGCTTTATTGATTTCAGTGATGCTATATACAGTTAAGCCTGTAGTTTATGATCTCTGTCTCAAATAAGGATAGATTTCACATTGGGATTACTTATTTGTATAAGAAGAAGTGCAGATATATGTTGGTGGAATCAATGGCTACACTTATATGCAGCTAAGTGGAAAGCAATTTAGTAACGAGATGCTGAAAGGAGATTGGGTATCTTTTTAGGAAAAAGAAAGCCCTGCAAGAACATGTGCTCTTCTTATGTGGATTTTGTAAATAGAGTTACAGGTTACTTCTAAGGGAGCATTTCAGGGTAATTAATAATCATATGAGACATTAATGTCTGGATGGTAAGCAATGGACCAATACAACATAGCTGGTATGAGTGTGAAAGGAAGGATTCAGACATGGGAACCTAAAGAGGTACTAAAGCAAGATTTAGGCTAAACCCAGAGTCACTTTCTGCATTTGACAGCTACCACTGACAGCACTCAGTGGGTACCTCAAGTTATTTTGTCACTTTGAAGTTTCCAAGATTTTTGCAGGGCGTATCCAGATGTGAACACCAGTCTTAGTTTGACATCATCTTCTAGCTAATCAATACCTCAATTCTAAGCATGCCTACACCTCCCCCTTCAGTCTAATGGGCATACCTGGTGCACATGTAATGCTTTGAACCTGAGCTCCATAAAAAAAGTTGAGACAGAACCTGCCTTCTGTTTAAAAATTGTAAGGAAAATGTTGTGCTATTGCTCCCTCGCAGACACAGTTTGTGGTTAAGATACCCTCTTGAAGGTGTGCTGGCATGCAGATGTGACCAAGATTGACTCAGACAGAGAAAGCACAGGTGAGCCCAGCAAAGGGAGTACTCTGTAGGAGAGGGACTCTTGGGTGACAGTGCTTGCTTCAGGGGCTGCTAAGGAATTATTTACATTAAATGGTCAGTGTAAAAAGGGCTAACTCTTAAAGTCAGTTCTGAATTCCAACTGAACTGTCTGTCCTTTCTTACAAGGTGAGGAAACAGCCTGTATGACTACTGACACAGAGCTCTGGATTTACTGCAGCTGTCAAAGAAGCTCTGCACTGTGGCATCAAAATCCAGTTTTTCAGCCCTTGCATCCATCTGTGCACTGCAGGAATGTAGGAGAGAAACACTGATCTCCAGCTTTATGACCTATAAAGTAATGTGGCAGCTTTTAGATAAGCTCAGCTCTTAGGTTCCTGACCTTCTGTGACTTCAGTGCAGCTGGAGACAACGGTTGTAGACATCAAGTGGCAATGCCTAGGAGGAGAGGATTGGTAATCTTACTGTTGATGTGAGACTTGATTGCTCATCATATGCTCTAAGTCTAGTACTCAGACAAGTACCATTCTGGTCCCACTGACTGACTTTCCAGTACTTATCAGAGTGTATTAGGTGTGTTCTGGGAAAGCATCTTTCAATTAAATTTCATTTGAAAGCAACCTACTCTCTGCATGCTCTGAGACTACTCTGCAATGTGAACTAGGATGTGGTGAGTCAGGATAGTCCTGATTCAGTCTAAAAGGCTTATGCAGACACTGTCAATATGCGGTGGATAAAGGTATCCATACGATGGGTATATACAAAAAATGGGAAGATGACACCTGCTGAAAAAGTGGAAGTGTGATACCTGCGGCCAGACATCCACTTGCTTGACTGTTTGAATAATGGGGAGGTGGTGATTTTTATCATGTTTATCAGCTTCATGCAGTTTATACATTAATCATATAGTGTATTTAACCTTCTCATACTTATGTTTCTTATATTGTTCTGAGTAAAAGTGTAAGGAAAGGGCATAACGGCCCTGCAAAAACATCATACAGAGAAACAAAGGATAAACTATAAATAGAGATGAGAAAAATGTGTTAAGATTTTAGAAGAAATGAAAATGTTGTCAGAAGAGGGCAGCCTTTTCACATAAACTATATACCAACAATAAACCAGAAAACATCTGAAATGATTCCTTTCACTACAGTTACACATGCCTGTGTAGGGTTAACCTTGTTAAGGAAACTGCAACATGCACAAAATTTGATCACAACAAGAATGCTTCTCTTTTGTGCTACCCTCAAAGGACAGAGGCCTGGCTTTGTAGTAGTAGTCTTTTCCTGTTATGTTCAGACTATGGAGTTGGAAATGATTTTAAGATGAGTCAACAAAGGAAATGTGGTTGTCTTTTCTTGTTTGTTTGTTTGTTTTTAGTTAAAGGCAAATGAACTTTGAATACTTTGGGTATTAAGGGCAAAATACACTTGCTTAAATATATTGCAGAGAGCTAAGCCAATATTTAGACTAAGAACTAACAAAGCATTAGCAAATTGAATGATGCTTTATTAATGTATTCTTAATCATACCAATCTGTCTCAGTATTTATTCAAATACAATATGTAGTCATGAAGACTGTTTCAAATAGTGAAATTTATACCATAAGCAATTGGCAGACTACACTGGTTTTATAAAGAACTTGTTTCAGTCCGAGGATTCCAGCTACAACTAGTCTGCAACTATTCCAGTGAATATATCATAGAATCATAGAGTTATAGAACGGTTTGGATTGGAAAGGACCTTAAGATCATCCAGTTCAAACCCCTGCCATGGGCAGGGACACCTCACACTAGACCACGTTGCTCAAGGCTCTGTCCAACCTGGCCTTGAACACTGCCAGGGATGGAGCATTTACCACTTCAGTGAAAAAACAGAAAAGTTAACATTTGAATTAACATCGTTTGTGAGCTGATAGAAATGATTATGAGGATATGAATCCACTGATTCCTGAGTGGAAGGAGTAGCCTTGTGGCTGAGTCTTTTTGTGAGTAATTTAGCCTGGAGTAGGTCAGGGCAACAAAGCAGGAACTCCCAAATTGTCTAGGTAAGGCTGTATGAGAATCACCACCAGTGTAAGTAGGTATACTTCATAAAAATTTAACACAAACATGACAGTTACCTGTGTTTTATATCAATATCTATTGGAACTTTTCCACATTAGGACCTTTCCTCAAATCTCAAAATGTCCAGGATCTCAGCAAAGCTTATTAACTCAGCCACTGTTGTTAAGTGACTTCAAGACCAGAGGAATCCCATGGCCAGCAGAAGCTCAGAGCAGGACCAGAGGAAGCTATTATCTCACCTACTTGTAGATAGTCAATCCACTGTCTGTGGGAAGAGTATAATGTAAAAGATAGAGGACAAAGAGGAAGACTATAGTCAACTCTGTAGCTATACCTTAAATCAGCAGAGTTCTTTGAACATAGAGAGATTTACACCAGTAAAAAGTAATTCAAGTTCCGAACAGTGTATGCAGAAAATTTATCTGTTGTGTTCTAAGAACGGGAGCCCAACTTGCCAGCTATGCGAGACAAGGCAATTTTAACACCTTCTGTCTGTTAAAATAGGAATGGGAAGAGAAAGGAAAGGGAGGGAAGGTGTGGGGGAGTTAGTGCTTCTAACTCAGGTTGTTATTTCCTCTTGGTTGATATGTCGATGCATTCCGGCAAGATGTAAGATAGCCCAGCCACTTCTTTCACGAATCTTTAGTGAATTAAATTTTGCAGCATTTTAACAAAATTAGGAGAATTAGGCTGCAGTGATTTTTTTTCTTTTTTAAGAACTGACAAGCAATAGTCCTTGCACAGGGTGGTATTAGTTTTTTTCCTGTGTTCAAGAAGAATATATTGCACTTGCCACAGAAATAATCTCTTAAAATATACTTTTAAGTTGAACAAACCAGGAGTTCAATCGAACCAGCTTGATGTTAAAAGTTTCTACCTTAGAATGTTTTCCTTGTCAATTAAGAGGAAAGCTTCATGACTCAAAGTAGATTTTCATGGCCTTCTGATAGGCGAGAGGAAGTGGCAAGTGATTTTTAAGAATGAATTAAAAAACCTTAGGTAGCTGAAATAAAACAATGTACAATATCAGATCAAGGCTGGTTTGGCTTTCTCAGCATTTCAAAACAAATTCAGATGCTGGCCAAGCCAATGTGAGGAACCCCTAATCTCTCACTTGTAAAAATATATATCAGAAATATCTCATAGTATCGTAGAATCATAGAATAGTTAGGATTGGAAAGGACCTTAAGATCATCTAGTTCCAACCTTAGACTTACATTGCTGAAAAGGCAGTGGAAATGAAGGAGGTGAAATCAGAGGAATCATCAACCTTATTTATTGATGTATTGAGGTATTGAATATTGATGTAATTCTGTAACTCCAAGTCTATTTTAGTGTGTGTCAAATGTCAAAAAAGTCCCCAGATTTCCTTAAAGTTTGGAAATCTATCTTGAGTGGAAATCTGGGTCTAAGTACTTGGTTGAGTAAGAACTCGACTTTTTCAGCTAATGAAGATTTTAGACTTTGATTCACTAAAGCACTTAAACTTAAGGTGATTTAAGTGATTGGTTAAGATGAAAATGAAGTAAGCATTTAGAAAGGAGCTTACCTAATTACAGTCTCAAGTAGTTAGGGATTTTTTGTTCAAAGATCAAAGATTTTCTTAGCACTCAAAACTGTCATAAAATATTTAGTTTGTGTATAATATGCATATATGCCTTTGTTCCAATTAAGAAACAAATGCACAGCACAAGGAAGGAGCAAAGGATGTCTAAAGGCTCTACCGATCTTTTCCCTGCCATCCATCTACTCCATGCTCCTTAATGCTTTTGGTCTGTGGTTTCCACCCTTCAGGCAAGTTGAAGGGGAAGGCAAAGAGTTAACCATAGCGTAGCACACTGCTCAACATGAGGTGCGTGCATTGTCAGGTATCTGATGCCAAGACATGCCCCTATTCCTATAAAATATAGCAAGACATCTTCACTGTGGATGAAGAGCAGATGGAGCTTTAGCTTTTCAGTTCTTATTCAAAACAATTCTTTCACTTTAAAGGATTTGATTTCCAGCTGATTTTCCTTAAAGGAACAGAGGGCTGTATGAAAAGTGTCAGGAATTGTGCTTATGGCTTGAAGATGTTGTGGTATATATAATGCATATTATCCTATTTTAAGGTAGCTGAATTTTGGATATTTTCCAATGTTTTGCCTAGCAAAAACACATGGGATCCTGGTAAGTTCACGTTAATGAAGAAACACATACGAATTGGAAATTTTCCAGAAACAGTATGACTGCCTGTCTGTTAAGCTCTGTCTCCTTCTTAGCCTGGTTGAATTGAAGGTAGTAGATTTGTACACTTGTCTGTGTATAAGCATGTGTGGCGGGTTGACCCTGGCTGGACCACAAGTGCCCACCAAAGCTGGTCTATCATCCCCCTCCTCAGCTGGACAGAGGAGAGAAAATACTACAAAAGGCTCATGGGTTGAGATAAGGACAGGGAGAGATCACTCGCCAATTACCATCAGACTTGACCTGGGGAAATTAGTTTCATTTATTACCAATCAAATCAGAGTAGGATCATGAGAAATAAAAACCAGACCTTAAAACCACCTTCCTCCACCCCTCACTTCTTCTCAGGCTTAATTTTACTTCTGATTTTCCCTACCTCCTCCCCTCCAGCAGTGCAGGGGAATGGAGGCTGTGGTCAGTCAATCACATGTTGCCTCTGCTGCTCCTTCCTCCTCAGGGAGGACTCCTCACACTCTTCTTCTGCTCCAGCGTGGGGTCCCTCCCACAGCAGATAATCCTCTATGAACTGCTCTAATGTGAGTCCTTCCCACAGGCTGCAGTTCATCATGAACTGCTCCAGCATGGGTCCCTTCCATGGGATGTATCCTTCAGGAACAGGCTGAGGTGCTACCACTGTCGCTGATGGGCTCGGCCTTGGCCAGTGGTATGTCCATCTTGGAGCTGGCTGGCATTGGGTCTGTTGGACACGGGGAAGCATCTAGCCCAGAAACCACCCCTGTATCCTCACTGCTACCAAAACCTTGCCACGCAAACCCAATACAGTATAATAAATGCTTCAGTTCTCATATAGGTAATTGTTAACTTATCAATAGGATCCCCAGGTGACCTTTGATTATCAATAGCTAATTGAAAAAAAAAAAGGGTATTTTTTTTCCTTTCTCATTTTTGCATTGCTTCCTTTCTGAGCTAAAAGAGGAGGACTGTTCTGGTCAGCAAAATTGCCAGATTTACTTTGAAATCATATGTCCTTATTGTGGAAAGAATACTTTAAATAAATATAATAAACATATAGTGATACAGTATATAGCTCTATAAAGTGAAAAATGAATGCTGATCTATATTGTAGCTGGTCCACATACCCTAAATTCTGTTGCTGAATCTGTGCTGTTACAATCTTTCTGGTTGTTCTTTGAAGTACCTACATGCATATTTTATTACATATGATAAACAGGAAAGAAAAGGAATATATTTGCATGAAACGGGGCCAAGAGTTTCACCAACTGTTCAGCAGCCCGTGCAAAAAGACTGTGGGTTTCTGGGTTTGTTTTGAGTGGGGAGGCTCGGAGAGCTCAGAGGCACAGGGATAGACAGATAAGCATCTTTACTGAAAGAAGAAAAAACCCAAGGCTCTAATTTGTGCAAATAGGTGTCAAGACTTTAACAGAAGCCAGCTTCAAGTGCTTCCCTGAGGACTGATAGACAACACAAAGCAAAGCAAAGCAAAGTGATCAGTCACTGGGACAACTGGCAGATCTCTGCTCTTAGCCCTTCAGACTTCTGCCTTTCCTGCAAATGGGCTTGCTACCCAATCTACCTCAGTGTGTTTTGATTGTTATCAAAGACCTCTTGTTTAAATTGCTCCAGCTAAAGTGTGTCGCCTTTGCTGGGATAGGTTAGGAAACTTGTAGATTTGAAGGCATTGTAACTACCAGAAGGACAGTGGTGACAAGCCTCAAAGGATGTAGCCAGAAAATAACATAAATCTTCCACCTGGTCAGCAGGTTGAAGTGAGAGAAATGAAAATGCAGGAAGTCTTTCAGAAGGAAAGACAGTCAAAATAACAACAAAAGCAAGCTCTGGAATGTGCTCAGGGAAAAGGAGGGAGATTTTTGTGTGCAGTCTTATCTGGGAAAAGAACTAAGGGACCTGTCCACTGGGGAACTTTGTTCATTGACACGGTTTTATCCCGGGCTGCATCCCCAAATTTGCATCCCCAAATGCAGTTTATTTAAGCCAGAGCTGGATCCTGAACTGTCTGTCAGCTGAAGAAGTGCTGTCTCCAGTAAGCACTGCTCTGCACCCTGGTACACTCTTCACTGGGAGCCATGCCACCCAAACTTGGCTCAGCAGTCAGCTCCTCCTTCCCCTGCCCACTCAGGCACAGAACATCCCTGGAACTGCCTGCAAGCCTGGCAGCTCATGCGTTCCTGCACCTCCCTCCAGAAGCAAATTTTCCTCCCAACAAAAACAACCCGCAGGATCACAAAATCCAGTTTACTGCTTGGTTCTGAAAGGTGATGCTCAGTGACAGAATGAGCGTTGTGCTTCAAAAATAGAAGTGTCCATCTCACAAAAGCAATCCCACTGAATAAGAACACTGACATTCTTCAAAGCACAAAGGCTGAAAGAGAAAAAAAAAAGCATTATAATAATCTACCCCCATATAGCTTTCAGGTTTCAGTTGAAGGACTGGAGCAGTGTGATAGCTAGTGCCAGTTCCCCTTGCTCCATGCCTTTGCTGCATATTATGTAGGAAGCTCCAAGTTTGCTAGCTTGCAAGGTACTGCACTTCTTTTGTTTATTAGGTTTGAAATACTCAGCAGAGCCAGTGGAAAGATTCCCTCTTATTGCAATGAAAAGAAGAAAACAGATTATATCATATATAAAGTCAATGAAAGGGGGAAAAAATCCTATAAAACCTTACCTACATGAGGCATGATGTTAATGAATCTTTATAAAAATAAATATAACTAGAGCTTTTCAAGTAGTTTTGTCCCAATATCTACAGGGCCATAAACATGGCACTTGATTTCTGTCTCATGCGAAACTTTGAAGAAGAGAAAGTGTTTGTGGCATACAAATCACTAGAATAAAGATCCAAGATTGAATAAAATAAACTTGAAACGATTCTCTAGATGGAGATGCAGCTTTTGCCTACAGTGTTAATATATTACAGTTTGGCATCTCTAAAATATAGCTGTGAAGAATGCTGTGAACCTGCTAATTAATAAGAATCTTTTCCTCAGACATTTCATTAACCTAAAGTTTTTAGTTTGCAGTAGATTGAATGCACGCATGCCAGTTTTTAACCTTTGTACAATGGCTCCTGATGTTATAATTAATTTATTCCCACCAGCAAGAGGCGAAATCGGATATTGAAGTAATTCAAAATGAGTCATGAGTAATTTATTTTGACGAACATTGCCAAGTATAATACTTTTATATTATATAAAATACATTATATTTTTTATTTTCTGTTTTACAGAAATCATGTACTGTATAAAAATACAAAACTCAAACATTTAATTTCTCTTTTACCTTTAAACAATACACAAGTAAATATTAAGAAGGGTCCAGAATAGACATGAACATGAACAGTTAAAAATACCTTGCGTGCCCAGGTAAGATCTCTATTTACCCAGACCAGGCTTGACATCTTGTAACAGCATGCTATGTGGATGCCTCTTTTTTTGTGTAGCACAAAACCCAAGTCTGGGGCTTTCTGCAGAGAGGCCACTTCTTAATCCTTCTGTTGCACATCTGCCTGGAAGGTGAGAATAATCCACTGAGTATATGAACCAAGAACTATAATAAGTCACATTGTGCATGGTGGGGATGGAATAACAACTACACCCAGTTCCCTTTTAGTCTGACGCTCCATCACTGCTAAAGGCCAGCTTTACTCCTCGCTTCCTCACCTATTTGATCAGGAGTGTATTTGACAACCCATGCTGAGGACTACTGTGCTCTGCTAGGGATTGAAAGGGAGAAAGGAGGAAATTTTTCCTTCTTACTGGCCAAGTTTGTTTCGTTGTTCTGCTTTGTTTTTTCTCCAACTGTATCCATGGTTGAGGAAGAACCAGAAGGGTTTGGTTATCCAATAAACCAGGCTGGATATGTGCTGGCAGGAAGAAGGCAAAGGGCATCAAAATACCTATTATTTGTAAGGCCAGAGCGTAACAAATAACAGTCATCAGCTCTCCTTTCATTTTTAGCCAAGGAGGGACTGAAGGACTGCCACCATGTCAGTGGGCAAATAGGCAGCCACCCAAACAGGTGGAGACAACAATGGGAGGAATGATTTACTGCTGAGAAATGATCCCAGATTTAATGGAACTGTAGCCTAATTAAAGTATATTCCTTGCATCTTTTCCTCCTTCCCTTTCACCTTATTTTCTTCCTCCTTGGTGTTACTGCTGATGCCATCAGTTTGCAGATCTCCAGGAGGGAAATTTGCCACTTCTTTGGCTACCAGCAATCACAGGCACCCAAAGGTTATATGTCTTGTTGCAGTGCTGATGCTAGTTGAAACGGAAGAAGTACTGTTCTGTAAATAACTCACCTGCGAAATGCCATCAGTTAGCTCACGCGATTTTCATTAATGGTTAAGATTTTTTTTCCTGTGTCAGATGCAGTACTGCATTTAACTAGGTGGGAACTTCTTCAGCACAAATACCAGTTGATGTGAATTACACCACTTATTTAATTCCTTGTGAAAATAGGTTTAAGTCCTTGTGAGAATGAGACCTTTATGTAACAGGCAGAGGAGACAAGAACTCTCCATGTTAGGGAAAATATAAGGGAAAATATTACTTCTATAGCAGTAATTGTTTTAGGTATGGTATTAGGAACTTAATTTGTTAGGAACTTAATATGTTAGTGAAAATGAATGTGAAGGAGGTGGATTGGTACTGGTTAGGAAAAGGGTTCAATAACTGTTACTGTAGTCTGTTCCTCTCTATGTTTTGCATGCCTATGATCAGAAGAAGGACAGAAAGAAGACTTCCAGTGAATCTCCATAGGCAAAATAAATCCTACTCTTCTTGTTAATGTAGTAGATTAATGTCAAAGTATTTGGGTTCAGTCTTGGTGGTGAGCAGATGTAAGCTTCTTATTTGAAACATTTGTAGAGGCTCTTACTCGTTTTTCTTTTTTCCTGTAGCAACTTTTGTAAATCGATTTTTCATGTAGTGTCTATATATTAATTTCATCACAGTTGGAGAATTTTATAACAAGAATGTTGTTATTATGGCATCTTTTACCCCGCTCTGCCCAGTTTGGTACTAAATAGTTTTTCAGGTATTCAGTTATGCACAGACTGTTTTGAATTCATGGTATTTTTCAGTGTGCAGATGGCTTTGATTTTTCTGCTTTAGTATTCACTTTGTTATTCCCCTTGTGATTGTTCTGGCTTACTTGGTGTTTATTATACAGCAGTCTCTTAATTATATGCTTGCATATTGCAAAGTTTAGGGCTTTGAATGCCTATTACGTACCTATTCTGCTGCTCTTCATAAAATTTATTCAATATGCTTTGACACTGCAGTCATTCAGGACAATATCCTTAAAACTATCCTTAATGTCTTTTAACCCGTTAAGGGTGGCACTTCAATTTTGTTTTCTTTGTCATTCTTAGCCTGCATTTTCTTGTGTAGTATTTTGGCAAAGTGAAATGAAAATTGCAGAACGGCAAGAAGAGTAAGCAAGCCAGTAATTACCTACTTGGTATGCTTATGTTGTAAAGCATTCCATCCAGAGTGTTTTGAAGATTTATGGATGTGTGCTTATTCAGAACCATGTAGGGTTACAAAATTTTTTCTCAAGAAATGGTTTTGTGCCTGCATTGATCTGCTCAGTTCAAGTCTTGTCTCACCTTTTTATTTCAGAAATGAAAGATGAAAGAAGCTGAAGGTCCTAAGTGATGCTCCAACTGTGGTTTCACTACCTGGCCGAATTGAATCGGGAAACAGGCTAGCCTGAAAATAAGATCAACAAAAGCAGAAAAGAGCTTTTATAGACCCAGCTTAGTTCCCAGATACAGTTCATAGCATACCCTCAGAAACAGTCATTCTAGCAGTCCCTAGCTGCTGTGGCTTGAGTTGCCTGTCCCAGAGCTTGCTAGTTTCAGGGTCATGCTACCTCAGCTGTAGAATGCACTGTAAGCCTCCTGGGAGCTGGGAAACCTCTGCTGCAGTGGAGCAATTTGCAGTCTTACCAGCTGAGTCGGGCTTTCTGCAGATCAGCCTCTTCAGCACTTAAGCTTTCTGGCCCCATGCTTTTCTTAAATTGAGAAGCTGATCTGAAACATCCTGTCCCCACTTCCTTTCCCCCCATTCCCTCATTGTGATTTATTGCTCTCTAACTTCTGCCAGCACAATGTTAAACGAGGGAACCGATCGATGGAAAAATCTGTGTGGTAAAAATAAGCTAAAAGACAACCCTGAAACATTTGTAACCCAGCAAACTGCAGAAACATGCCTCATTGCACTGCCTTCCGACACCTTGTATGGGATAACTCAGGGAAGATTAAACGAAGCAGGAGTATGAGAATGGTCTGGTTTTACTACAATAAAGAAACATTCTTTGAAGTACACTTTTAGTCCATATTTTACATTTTATGTGAAACCATTACATCTAGATGGTAAATAGCTGGAGTTTTGTGAATCAATACAAAGATGTCTGGGTGTGTGCCTGTTGCGTTGGTTTCATTTCAGCATACACAGGAGGCATATTTCCAAAGAATATAATAAATCTTCTTGTCTTCAGAGGCGTCTATCCTGGATATTCTCACATTTTTTGGTTTTCCATCTGAAGATAGCATTCAATTGTTCATGTTGGTTTTAGAAAGACAATCTGAGTAATAGAATATTGCAGTTATTATGACGTCAGTAAGAATTATTGCTGTTCAGATGTTATGTAATAATAAGAAAAGAACATAAACTCACAAAGAAAACAATGTAAGATTTTAATTTCTGTTTACCATGACATCTTAGAAATTCCTGGATCAAATTAAAAAATAATATTCCCTTTGCAAGGGAGATGGAAAAATCAGCACCTTTCTTCTTGAAGGGACAATACATGACCTGGGATCCGACTCAGTCAAATCACTGATCAGATACACTGATCCACAGAAGGAGGCAAACAGCTTACAGGTATTACATTTAGCTCTGCACATGTATAGCATTTCCTCATTAGTGAACACCTTCAATGTCCAACAACAAATTCCAATTAAAAAAAATTAAATCCATAGGAATTCTTATTGAAGCCAATGTAATTATACAGAAATATTTGTTTACTCCAAAAAGGTTTTTTCCAGCAACAAAACTGCCACAGTATAGCAAGTGTATAAGTAAACAAGAGCAATGATCTTGGAATTTTCCAGTTCACAATATATGTCGTTGTGCAGTTGGGTTATCTATTAAAGCAATCTGGTAATCTAGACAAGTTATGGCCCCATGACATTTTTCCAAACCCAGGGCGTTGCAGCTTGTAGAGATGACAGTAGATCTCTTTTCATTTGGATTCCCTATTAGGTGCTTTACTTGTCGATAAATGGCCTGCATTCCCATGTCCATGCTTTCCATATATGAAAGCTTTCAGTATAAAAGTGCTCCACCCTTCTGCAAACCTCTATTAAAACAAGCAGGAATTGTGACTGATTGTAAAATATTGGGAAGAGCCTTATCTGAATGCTGTATAACAGCTTTTCTTATCTTTCAGGCTTCCCAGATCGAATTGCTCTGCAAGAGTTTTCTTTTTTAAGTTAAAATTGAGCACATAATTTTCATTTTTCAATTATCTGTAATACGTTGGAGGACTTTTAATTTCTGAAGAGGAATAAAGCAGAAAAAACTCTTTTTTTTTCCAAGTAGGCATTCCTTTTATCTTATTAGAGCCATACTGAGTGTTAAAACAAAAGAATCAGAAAATATAAAACAAATTCCAAGAGACTGATCGTTATAATCAGGTTTTTTTTGAAGTTGAAGTGATAAAATTATCAATGCAAACAATGAATAGCTCTGATTACATTCACTTGCATTAAGAATTCATAACCAGTACAGGTTTATGCATATGAACAGTTTAAGTAAAGGAGTTCATATCAGAAGTAATGTGGTTGATTCATTACATTTATACGCTTTTATTTTGTCTAATAGAAAAACAGACTTTTAAAAATATAATACTTAAAGCTGCAGCTGAGAAGAATAGATGATAAAGAATGCAGGAGAGCTGGAGAAGAGGTCAGAATTTGGGAGTGTAGATAAAACCAGACCTATGCAGATACATTATAAGTATATATGTATATGTGTCTGTGGAAAATAGCATTCAGTAGAAAATGCTGCAGGAAAAGGCAGTGGAAGGGTCATCAATTTTCATTTGTGTAATCTTCTTGTATTATTTCCTTCTATAGAGGAAAAAAAAATCTCCTGTACTCTGGAACAAAGCAGTATGTGTTTGTAAGGAGGAAAGAATTCAGGCTCATTTACAGAAGGCCAGGGCAAAAAAATAAGGCAGCATTTTGGGAACATATTTTGATTTTCCCTTGCTGGTGCCAGGTTTCCTTTGATACTGATGGCTTAAGACAGTAGGGCCATGGAAACCATAAGTAACTAAGGGTTTATAGCATTTTCTACAAGCTGCCTCTCAGAACAGTTTTGTGGCACATCCTGCAGAACGAATGTCTGTTGACTCTGTTCCCTCCTCATGGTGACATCTGTCAGCAGCCAAAAATTTTTGTGAATTTGAGGTGCTGAGACACCTCTTGTTGCAAGAACTGTTGTATTGCAGGATCAAGATGACTTCAGGGAAAAGAGGCAAGGACACTCCTTTAGTGTTCACTAATGAGGAAATGCTATACATGTGCAGAGCTAAATGTAATACCTGTAAGCTGTTTGCCTCCTTCTGTGGATCAGTGTATCTGATCAGTGATTTGACTGAGTCGGATCCCAGGTCATGTATTGTCCCTTCAAGAGGAAAGGTGCTGATTTTTCCATCTCCTTTGCAAAGGGGCTATTGCGGTTTATAGTATTAGTGCCAGGGTGCCTACATGCTGTGTCCCGTTACCTTCATGTGGTCTGTTATGCATTACTGTAGAAGATATGTGTACCTGGTAAAAGCATGAAGTCTTCCTGGTTTCAGGTCTTATTTTCATATAATAGTTTTCGTATCAAGAGTAACTTTATTCCATCAAGCTAATAATACACCTAGAAAAATCAGATGTATAGATAATATACCTATGTATAAGCAAAAGAGTCTGCAGAGGTACAGTTACAAACAAAACTAAAACTTATGTTGCATATGGGTGAGAGATAGGCTTCTATTTGTCAGCCTGTGTTGAAGCATAGGCCTCTGTTAACCTGTAGCAAGGCTTTGGTAGTCATTTATCTGTTTTCAGGAGTGCTTATACTTGTTTGCCAGTGCTGAGAAAAGATTTTCACCCTCCTAGTGCTGTATCCCTGTTTCTGACGGTTGCTCTACCTGGCTGAGTGAGGAGACTAGATCAAAACCATGTTCAAGAGGTACCTTATTGCTCCCTATCATTGCTGCTATTCTTTTGTCTTGGGAACCGCATTAAATGTCATAATTTCCAGAACAGGTTCCTCTGCTCCTGCATCTGGCCAGGATGATAAGAAGCAGAAACACCTGAAAGCAATTCAGGAGTTAATTAGTAGTTTAATTAGTACTACATCATCTCCTAGTCTTTTTAAGGAGTGGGAAAGACCCCAGTCTTGGTTTCCCAAGGAAAGAGGTAAGGGCATTCTACCTTTTGTGTTTAACATGTTATTGATGCTTCTGTCTATGACTATCCATAAATGAGGGGAAAATGTAAAATGCTTGTGGTAGAAAGCATTGTCCGGTATTTAGGACAGTGGTCTAGGATTCCAGATACGAAGATTCAAACTGACGACTACAGTCAAAGTGTTCCCCTTCCTCTGCCTCACCTTTCCGTCTGTAAAATTAAAAATAATGGTATTCCTCTACAAGTCGGAAATGTTACAAATGCAGTAAGGTTTGTAAAGCACTTGCTATTTAGTGATGGGAATGCAAAAATATAGAAGATGGACTTCCTTGTGAAAAAAGCTTTTTGCTATTAAGGAGTTCTTCATAGCATTTATTTTACTACTAACAATCAGTTTTAGCTGACAGTGGTTTAGTATGAGAGCTTTCAGACATGTCTGCTTTTATTTCAGTTTTCTTTTTATTACAAGTGCCATCAAAATTTCCAAGTAAGTTCAAGCTGTGCTAGACTCGATGTCAAATTAATACCTTCACTTTACAAGATTCCTCTGCATTCTTTGCCTTCTGCAGTGTTCAAGTTTATAATGGGTCTGGACGTAGATGTCTTTAGCCTGAAACAGTCTTACACCTGAAAAAGCCTGACCATCAGTAATCACTACAGTGTGGATTTACCTTCTTTTGCATTGTACTTAGCAATTAATAGAAGTAGTAACTCAGGGTTCTAAATTTAGCAGTTCTTTTCTGCTGCTGGTGTAACTTCCTTGATTATAGTTTTTACTACATGGCATTGTTAATGGGGAAATCTCCCATCTCAGAGGAGAGAGACACTGGACTCAAACCAGCCCTGCCACTTCTGCTCATTGAGTCCTGGTGTTAAGCTGTCATGGACAACTCGGAATCAAACCTTCAAAAGCCTGATAAAATACTATGCATCAGCTGGTTCCACTTGGGCAGAAAATCAGGGTCCAGGCCCCAGGTGCTTTGGGGACTGCCATCAACACTGCCCCTGGGCCTTGCTGGCCTGGGTACCACCCTAACCCATCCCCTCCTGGGGGCTGCCTTCCTGGCCGTGCCAGGGCCTGCCATGGTGCCTGGGGTAGGCTGGGCTGTGGCCAGCCCCAGTCACCATCCCTGGCCCGTCTGGCCTCGCTGGAGGCTGAGGGAGGAGGCTGGCTGGGGAGGGAAGGCAAGGCACTGCAGCCTCAGCCCCCATGTTGCCTGGCACAGTCTTACCCACCGTGGTTTGTACTCTTCCTGTGGACTGTAATGTCACCGACTCCCTGCAAATAACGTTCCCAGGGTTTGCTGATTTCACGAGGACACACTCTTAGGGAGCAATGTCTAGTTTTTCCTTTTTTAATGTATTCCCACGTAGCGGGGAGGCAGCAGGAAACAAATAGCTCCCTCAGCCCTGTGCACCCGTGGTGCCAGGAGAGAGGTGCCCTTCCTGCCATGAGGCACCTGAGCCGGGAACAGCACGCCACGAGGCGTGAGCAGCCTGGCTGTGAGCTGTGGCAGACGCTCAGCAGCCAAGAGTGAGGCCACCTCAGCTACTTGCCATGATAGCGCTTTGTGGCACGTTCACTTTCCAAATCCTTTTGTGAAGAAATACCCTCTACGCAGAACACAATTGGAAGCAAGAATGTTTCTGCACCTCTGTGAGGTTACACAGCTGCTTCTGCGAACAGGGGCAGCAGAAATAATTTCTGATGCTTGCAGGACTCTGATAAGTGCTCTGACAGCCTCTCACATGGAATCTTTGTGATGGGACGTTCTCCATCGGGAATACTGAGTGAGTAAAGCTGTCAAGGTTCAGTCTGGTACCATGGGGATTTAAAATCTAAATTGTACAATCCAATAACGGCTTAAGGCAGCAGGA
>NW_009944143.1:18257-23162 GCF_000696875.1 Nestor notabilis
CCATGGAGCTTGATTTATTTTTGTCTCATGTTTTCAGATTGTTTGGTAAACCTTCACACACATGAGACTTTGTACTGCAATGGGCACCTGGCATATCGTTTATATGATTAATTAAATAGATCAGAGATCCAAATATGTTGAAATGCTTCTCTAAATAGTATGTAGTTTAATACTTCCTGTGGAATTAAATAAATGTAAGCCTGTCACTTGAAATACATGGAAATCTCTTGACTTTAATGATACAATTGCAAGACTTTCCTACAGCTGCCAAGCACACAACTAATCTGGAATGAGTCTTTGAAGTGTAAATTGTACATTTCCCACCAAACACTTGAAGTAAAAGATGGGAAACATCAATTCACACTACTGACGAAAAAAGACTCGAGTTTGTCACGAGAAGAAAGGTTTTAAATTCGCAATTTTCATCTGTAAGAGAAGGTGTTAATGAATTTTGTATTTTATCCAGATGGGTTTGTAAATGTCTTCTGAACTTTGTTACAGAGCATCTATTGTGCAACTACTGTAAAGTTGGGTGGAGTCTGTAGTAAGTTGAAGGGGAAAACATAGAATTTACAGTGTTATGAGGGGTTTTTTTTTTTCTAGTTCTTTAATGGATTCTGACACGGGAGCCTGGTGTAGCTCCGTGATTGAAATCAGTGAAACCACTGATGAAGCCAGTGTTGGGAGAGGCAGAAAATCTCCTTTTGAGTTTAGTCAGAGCAGTCCAGCACTCTCACCAGTTCACTTTTCTTTATATAATAAACCATGTTCAATAAATTAAAAAGCATTTCTTGGGAAGGGGTGGAGGGTTCCATATAGATTATCTTGATCCTGTGATCCACCAATGAATGTTCATTTAGCTTCTCTGTAGAAGCAGAACAAGAGCTGTAGAACAAGAGTTAAATTCCTAAAGACAGATCTATTTTTACAACAAATAAATCTAAACTGTTGAACTATGATGTACAAAAGATTTTGTTATAAGGTCTGACTTCTACTGAAGTTGAACTACTGCTCTACAACAAGAGTAGCTGAGTGGTTTGCAACAACCTAATAGGCATCTTAAACTATCCACAGTTAGAGGTTGAAGTTTCCTCTTATGTCTAAGTGGAATATCCTGTATTTCAATTTGAGCTGCATGTTGCCTATTGTCATGTCACTGGATACTCCTGAGGAGAGTCTGGCTCTGTTGTCTTTACACTCATAATGCCTGTGTAATTATGGCAGAAGTGTCTTAAGTATTTCTATCTCCAGCTTAGAGTAAGGTGACCAACTGACTTTTATCTGGATTTATTCCATTTCCTTCTTCAACTCTGTCTCTTAGGTTATGACTTTTGTTTTGGTGCATGAAGTTGTACAGATATAGGAATTAGGTGACATGAAGTTGAAGTCTTTGTTAAAGTGCAAGGAGCAATCAGCTTTACAGAACTATTGCCTACAGATAAGTCCCGAGAACTCTTTCATACCTGAAATACATACACTTTAAGTCATAAGTGGCTGCATACATCTAGCTCTTCATAACCATGCAATCCATGAAACATTTCAAGCATTTTGCTCTAGAAACACTCTTCAAACATGAATTCTATCTCCAATTACTGGGAATTTTTCAAGTACAGACCATTTTCTAAGTGCAGAATTGAGTCCAACTGAGATCTCTCTCATCGATGGAATAAATCACTGGGATGAATTTCATGCTTGGCTACAGCAGCATAAATGTAAAGTAGATTCATTGAAGTTAACTGGGTAACTGCAGATTTATGCTGCCATTAGTGTGAAGTGATTTGCTGGAAATGTTTGCTTTTTCATTCCCTCATTGCTACAGTTTCTATACCAGTAAACTGTGCAATAGTTATTTGGTCTTGGTAGCATTCTAACAATTTAATTGCAAAGAGGTAAAACTAGTCCAAATCAGGCCTAAACAGTTATTTTAAGTGCTTCCTTCCTGCAGGTAGTAGGAAACCTGGGTTAAACCACGACAGTTTCCTAAGGAGGATGTAGGTTATGGTGTCAGGCTGCTTCTTTGTCCATTCATTATAAAGTTAACGTTTCTGTTAACAGAGGTACGATGGTCTTAGAGACAGTAGCTTCTGAATTTTGTAACAGTAGGCACTGCAGAAGAGGCAGATACTACTAGCTCATCACGACAAAAAGAAAGGCTGTGGGGTGGACTTAACTCTTACTAAGTGCCAGAGAAGCCAGAGGGGGGAAGCTGTTACTGATGCCCGACTTGCAGGAAGACTTTGTCCAGAATTCAGATGTAGTTACTACATATCAGAGAGCTTAAATATGAATCAACATAATAGAACACTTGGTTTCATGAGCTTTGTTGTTACTGTAAATCAGTAACTTGGTAAATAGTAGCTTCTCTCAGTTAATATTATTTTCTTTGTGTAGCCAGGGGAAAACAAAAGCATACCAGAGACACTGTAGATCATTGCATATTGCAAGAAGACTCTTTGGGAAAACCAGTCTTGCAAAATTATTCCCCCTGTTCTAATACTATGCACAAACAGTAGGTCTCCTAGCTGCCAGCAGCACTGGATTTGGGTGTCTGTTGCAGGATGGGGTAGTGGGGTAAGAATCCTAAAAAACTGCAGCCTTCACCTCTTTAAGGAACATGTTTATGGTGGTGCCCATTAATGACAGTCCATTGGTAAAAAGGGGCAGTGGAAAAATGCCCCCCAGCATTAATTCAGCAGGTTCATAGAGTACTTTAGTTTATTACAATCTTACTGGTCTGCAGTGTGTATCTATCTGCTCTTGCGGCTACCTTCTCTTCTTTGGAAGAACTCCTTCCATCTAGCAGTTTATTGCGCAACACACTTCTTAAAATGTCACATAAAATGGAATTTTAGTAGACACAGTTGGTAATAACCAATGACCTTTTAGGAGATATTGTACCAGTAAGCAGTTACAGGCTATCTTGCCTGAAATATCTGCAATGATCCTACCCTTTCTCCAAGTATCTGAATAGTTGTTTAGGAATTCAATGAAAACTTCACAGGCTAGTAGATGGGACAGTAGTCTTCCTTGCCTCATGACAGTGGTCTCTGAAAAGAAGGTTTTTGCCAACAGAACAAGTGAATAGACTAAATTATGAGAGACCATATGCAGAGTGATCACATCTAACATACGTTGCGGCTGCACCGAGGTTTTTAAAGTGAATTTCCCTTACCCCAGCCAGTGGGTTTGTCTGACTGCACTGAGTGGAGCTACAGGCTTGCCTGGCAGAGCACCTCCCCTGAGGTCACAGGTAAGCTAATATAGCTAAAGCTGAAGTCTGCTTTGCTATGGTTAGATTGTTACAAATACCCAAATTAACTAAAGTTGCATGTGGTGCAATTACTGTTTGGGTTGTGTTTCAGGCAGACACTGAAGGAAGGATTCAGCTATGGCTGGCTGTACCACAGATACCAGCTTATGTAAGTGGAACTAATTGTGTGAATTTAGCAGTGGGTAGCTGCCTTTCTCAGGGAAATAATTCCATTAGTTTTAAAACTGTTTTCTAAAGGGTGGCGCAATGATCAGCTTATATCTTAAGCTGCAAAATACTAAGATTCATTAAAAGCTCGCTGTCCTGTGTAGCTCGTTTGACTTATTTGACTGGTGTACTATGAGACAGCTTAAGAGGGAATTGTTCTCCATATGATGCCCTTTAGTTCGTTCCCTAAGCAAGGACCTTGGCTGAGCCTGGGGAGCAGGTTGCTAGGCAGGCAACAGAGGAAAAGAGAAAGTACATGGACTAACTTAGCAGGTTGACCCCAGCCAGCCACCAAGCACCCACACTACCGCTCACTCCCTCTCCCTCTCCTCACAGTGGCATATGGGAGCGAATGGGAAGAGGAAGAAGTGAGAAAACTCATGGGTGAACATAAAGCCAGTTTAATAGGTGAAGGAAAGGGCAGGTGGGGACAAAGAAAGTGATTAAAACGCAGTCATGTACCACCTCCTCCTGGCAGACTGATGCCCAGACAATCTGTGAGCTATGGCCACCTTGAAAGACAACTCTCCCCACCTTCTGTCTCTCCACCCCTTCTTCCTGATGTTGTGGGACATGGAATACCCTTTCGGCCAATTCGGGTCAGCTGTCCCAGCCGTGTCCTCCCTCCCAACTTCTTGCCCATTCCCAGCTTAGTCACTGTGGGGAAAAAGGCCTGCCCAGCAATAACCAAAATAGTGTGTTATCAACACTCTTTTAGTCACAAATCCAAAACACAGCACCACACAGGTTGCTGTCAAGAATGTTAACTCTGTCCCAGCCAGACCCAGTACAGCAAGAAAGTGTGGTCAGGATAAAAAGAAAAGATGGATATCTATTCTGAGTTTGTGATACTCCTTGAGTAGGAGAAACTTGGTTGTATTTGTCCCTAATTAACTCCCATGTGAATGAAAAAGTTCAATGCCCAGTTCTTGATGTTTTCTAACTCAAAGAAATGTCAGAAGACAGAATTCTAATTGTCAAATGATCAAGTGAAGATCACTTATTGAAAAGCACTTGCAAGATGCTTTTGGAAAGAGTTTTAATAATTTTCTGAATATTTTTAGGTTCTATCCATGGATATCATTCTTCACGTTCAACATAAAGTAAAACATCACCTACAGATGCAAACCATGAAGAAGTATGGCTTATCCTGCCTATGAGGATAAAGATTTGTTTTAAAGGGAACAGTCAGGTTTATAACGATATGCAAGTCCAGAAAAAAGTGCCCCAAATCCTTTTTACATAGAATGTGCAGGTTATCTATTTAGGATTGTGCAACAGATTCTTCAGTGCAAAAGATGGCCGGTATCTTTACTGCTGTTTAGTCATGAAATGTGTTTCTAGTGCTACAATCCAGTACATATGACTGTCTAGCACAAATAATTGTGTGATAATTAATGGCTTGCTAAAAAGCTTGGGCTTTTTTT
>NW_009944143.1:23193-31321 GCF_000696875.1 Nestor notabilis
TTTTTTTTTTTTTTTTTTAACAGAAGTCTATTCAAAGGGAATTTTAAGCAGGCACTTTCACTGCTCAATTGAAAGTGTGTCTTGGCAGACACTATTTATCTGACCCACTACTTGAAATATAATGAACAAAGTTTGATGCACTGCAGTGAGAGAATTGGAAAGGAAGTTCAAAACACTAAATGGAAGTATGAAAATGCACTGAACTCAGCAAAATGCATTGAAATACATCATATTACCAAAAAGGTGAGAGTAGAGGGAGGGTTTCCTAAACCAGCAGTAATATGTTTGTAGCCAACGGAATTCCAATTTTTCTGCTGGAGACATAATCATGCATTTGTAATACAAACCCAAATGGGACTATTTTCTAAACATAGACACTTCTGAATAAGGGGTGGTGGTCGTGATGATGGTGTCTAAATACTCTGAATGTTAAGCCCTTTCGGTTGTTTCGGTTTTTTTAATGAAGTTAAACCTTGGTGTACAGTTGAGGTTATTTAATGAAATAACATTGAAGTTTAAGGACTCTATTAAGTTATATTTGATATGCAAGGTAGCCATGACCTGCCAGTAATGTATTGGTCATGCAGCCAAAGATGTCATCATCCCACTCTACTTCGAGCTTGTGAGGTCACACCTGGAATACTGTGTTCAGTTTTGGTCCCTGCAACACAAAAAGCTGTGGACAGGCTGGAGAGGGTCCAAAGAAGGTACACAAGGATGACCTGTCACATAAGGAAAGGCCGAGAGAACTGGGTTTGTTCAGCTTTGAGAAAAGGAGGCTTAGGGGAGACCTTATCACCATGTTGCAGTATTTAAAGGGTGGCTACAAAGAAAACGGAGGTTCCCTACCTGTGGCAGGTGACTTGGAACTAGATGGTCTTTAAGGACCTTTCCAAACCAAATCATTCTATGATGCATTAAACATTTACAAGGAATCATAACATAGAAAAGAGGAGGGGTAATGGGCACAAGTTATAGCCGGGGAGATTACAGATGGACACAAGAGGAAAATTTTTCACAATGAGAACAATCAGCCATTGGAATAATTTCCCCAGGGAAGTGGTGAATTCCCCAGTGTTGGACACTTTTAAGATTTGACTGGAGAGGGTGCTGGGACATCTAGTCTTTTGCCAAAAAAGGTTGGACCCTTCAGGGCTCTTCCAACTTGGTACTCTATGACTGATTCTGTGATACCATGACTGACAACCAGAGAATGTCCTTCTTTGTTTTCTCCATTTTTGTTCAGATCAGTTGCTGTTTCTTTAGTGGCAGATTAGTTATTAGGAATTCCATGTTCTATGACAGCTTCTGCTATTATTTGGTTTAGTTAGTTTGTTTGTTTGTTTGTTTTTAATCCTTACCTTTCAGTGTAACTTGGCAGCTCTGCGTTTTGTTTTCTTGCTTAATCTTTCTTATTGTTCGGGACTGTTGTAAGGTTGAAATCCTTAACCTTCATAAAGCATTGTGTTACATCAGTAAAATCATGGGAATTCTTTTATGTTATTATAATAATGAAAGTAACGGCATCATAGAAGTATCATTATTTGCTGGGACTCGGATTGATCAGCATATCCATTAGGCTTTTTGAGTTGAAAGATCTGACCAAAACTCTTTTCCTTTATTCAACCATAGCAACCCTTCAGAGCTCAGTTTCCTGATTTAAGGTGTGGATTCCTCATTGTTTGGTAAAATGTAAGAAATTTTAGAGGAGCTGTGGATGGTGGGATGATTCCTGAGTGTTTGGAAAGAGCTGAGGCAGTCTATATTTGACCCTCATATATATGAAACTGAATTAATTATCACAGTCAGAGGAACTGAAACTGAATATGAAAGTGCTAGACAAGTTGCTTAACAAACATCTCTCTTTGATTCTGTCTTCTTTAACAGCAGAGAGATACCAAGGTGAAAGACAAACTGCTGCGAGGAGTGTAAAATTTAAATTGCACCACTCTTTAAGAGAAGGACCAAAAGCTTTAACATACTATCATGTGTCTTCCATAAAAAAATCATAACAGGTTTCTTTTTCCAGTATGTACTAACATAGATGCAAATAACAGAAATAAGGGTTATTTCCTCCACTGCTCGCTTAATTTTATTTTTTCTTTTAATAATAGATTAATGTGCATAAGCAGTATGGACACTGCCATACCCACTGTAATAAGTGGTGGATACTTGGTGAACTGCAATTAATTTTTACCACCTCCTTCAGTTGCATTTTCAACCAATGCTTTGTTTCTCTTATTAGCTGTAGCTTTCAGGAGATGCTTTCCTTGCATGGCCTTCACTCTACTTTTTCAAGACTGCACTAAAGACTTGCAGAAAAGACCTTTGTGTGCAAACTTGCTGCTAAAGCCCATGTCCCTTTAAAACTTTTATAAAATACAAGCAGTGAGAGTAAAAGAGCACACTTCAGTCAACCCGAGTTAATATTGCTTCAGAAGAGGCAGAAGTTAATAAGGTTTTTTAATGTCTTTGTAAAATCCTGTTTCTCCACACTAGCTTTTTAGTATTACTATGAGCCTTGGTAGCATACCTGAAATTGAAAGATTAGTTCCTTGCCAGTCATAATCTCAGTACAACATTTTTAATAATAAACCATTCCTAACTGCTGGAATCTATTACCGTTCTGTCACTAGTAGCTCTCCTTTTGTTGGGCTGTCCCTAGGGTAATGTTGCATGAACAGTGTTTTGAATACAGACTTTGGGAAGTCTTCTGTGTCTTCCATGTATTTGTGCTACAAAACCAAGCATTCCCGTCTCCTGCTTTGTATTATTTCCACACTTTCATTTGTCTTGGAAATAGTAATGTCCATCCACACACTCCTACCATGGCTGTGATTTATACAGCAAAACAGGGACTGGGGCATGGTTTTGGACATTAATAGCAAAACTATTGTAGGCAGCCTGTCTAATCTAATTTCAGAGTTCCAGCTGCTCTGAGGTCAAGGAGGATGGAGAGCGAGATGGAAACAACAGCACCAGCAGAAAGTAGGAAACCATTAACTAATTGGAAGAGAGGTGTCCATCCTTTGGTCAGAGAGAAACCCTAATCAAAATATATCAAGGGTACAGCTGAGAAGCTGTTGAGAAAAGGAGAATAAAATGCTTTCTCAAACACTGTGATGTGAAAGGGAAGGTTAGAAAAATTGCCTGAGGCAGTACAGAGTTATTTTTGACACAAGGGGAAGCAATATTGTAGGCTTATATGATATAGCTGAATACTAGCTATACACAGTGATATTACTGTAGGTATAGGTCATTGTTAGAAGATGAAAAGAAGCTGTGAGAGTAGCTTACATAGCGGATTAAAGACCTGGGGAAATAGTATTTGTATTTTCCCTGTTCCTTCTGGAAATCTGCTGTTATTTTCATAAAGTTCCCATGAATATTCCTCTGGCTTTAATCTTTTGTGAGTATATACTCAGAAGAAGGAAGGGTAAAGTCTAAAGATCCTGTGCGTCTTCTCTTTGCTTGTCTAGAACCTTTTCTTGATGAAAAGTGAATGGAATAAACTCAAGCCTCTCAAAAGTACACTGAGTGGTTTATGAGGTACCATTTGGTTCAAACCTAAGCGGCTGCTGGGTAGGGCTGAGGATATGAGCAACAAAGAAGAGCAGAGGATGGACATCAGTTCATTCTCCAAATTTTTCACAGTTATGTTCTGCCCTTTCCCCAGAGCAAAATGTGAACTTCCAGTTCTGCTTCCTTCAAGGATTATACAGCCGTATAAAAAGGAAGTCAGCAAAGAAAGAAAAAAATCAGGAAAAGGAAGATAGAGCTGCCATCCATATAATGTGGATGTGTCCTCCAAACTGGAATTTTTGAAAAGGTACCGATATTATGACCCCATCGTACTTTCCATGGTGCATGTGTTCTCATTTTTCCTTTTGGAGGCTTCCCTGTCTAGTGTAACTTAAACTGCTCAAATTATAACAGACCCTGGAGGCTACCATGCCAGGCAAGCACTGCTGGAGAGCAGTTTGTTCCAGACTAAAAGTTTCTAGATGTAGCATCAGTACCTATGGAATCCCAGTTAGATGTTTGTATCTGTGGCTGTCCAGCTCATTTGGACAGAGCATAGGTCCTGCAGGGACAAAGTCTAGCCTGGAACATCATTGTTCAGGTAGCCTTGTCGCACCTCTCCTGATAGTAGACCAGTTCAAGACCAGATGAGCATGCTGCCTTTGTTAACACAAAGGCAAGGGTCAAGACACCATATGTCCTGTAGCAGCAGTAGCAGTCATCTTTTTTCTCCTTCTCAGTAGCTGGTGCAGTGCTGTGGTTTTGACTTTCAGTCTGGGAACAACGCTGATAACACCGATGGTTTTAGTTGTTGCTCAGTGATGTTTACTCTGACCAAGGACTTTCTCAGTCTCATGCTCTGCCAGAGAGGAGGGGAAGCCGGGAGGAAGCAGAGACAGGACACCTGACCCAAACTGGCCAAAGGGCTATTCCACACCACAGCACATCATGCCCAGTATAGAAACTGGGGGGAGTTACCCGGAAGGCCCAGGTCGCTGCTCGGGTCGGGCTGGGTATCGGTCGGCGGGTGGTGAGCGGTTGTGTCCTCTCCCCTTGTTATTTCCCTTATCATTATTATTGGTAGCAGCAGTGGTTTGTATTATACCTTAGTTACTGGAGTGCTGTTACCTCAACCCGTGGGAGTTACATTCCTCTGATTCTCCTCCCCATCCCTCTGGGAACCGGGTAGGGGTGGGGTGGGTGGGGGGGAAGAAAGAGGGGAGTGAGTGAGTGAGCAGCTGTGTGGTTCTGAGGTACCAGCTGGGCTTAAACCATGATACCATAGCACAGAAATCAAAGTCATTAAAGTGATTTTTACCTACATTTTATAGTCCTTTGATGTGCAGCAGAAGGAAACTTTCAGAAAAAATTGTTGCTTGTATGTGCTTTTTAACATGAACTCACAAGAACATGTAAAAGAGGAGTTGAAGAAAAAACAAAACAAAACCACTCTCATTAAATCACTTTAGATAAATCCATTCCCTGGAACTTATATCTATTTAAAACTTTATTAGCGACAAATGGAATCTTCCCTTCCATGCTAGCTGTATGTCCTATAAAACATAAATGTAATCAAGAACAGGAACAAACTGACAGGACAACTCTTCATAAAATAGTGGTCACTTGTTCTTAGGGATCTTTCTTCTGAGCTATGGAATGGGAGGTAGTTGCTTGGTCAGATCTAAGGAAAGCAAAACAGTCTCCTCCTTATTCTAAGCTCCCTAACCCACATATTCATGCTCTGTGGTAGAAATTCCCTTTGGAATTTGAAGGAGTTATAAAACTTTCTGGGAAGTTGCTTAAAAGGAACAATACTGATTTCTAAATCAGAAAGTGATTCAGTAGCTTTCTGGCTAGTTATGCCTGAACATGTTGTTTTAAATGATGCACTTGCACTGATTGGTAAAAATATAGTTAACAAATATGGAAATTATACCTTTTATTACTGTCTTGCTTTGATTTAAAAGGAGGTACGCTTTTAAGCTATGGGCAGTTTGTAGGTAATAAGCTATATTTAATGTAGAGAATCAAATAAGTGCTTTCAAAGCTGCACAAAATTCTACCTAAGTGAGATGTAACTTCTCTGAAGCCAGGTTCTTCCTATCAAGGTCATTAAAAAGTGTTATGGGATGTGATGTTGTTTTCTGTTTCATGATGACTGGTTCCATTGGTTTTGTCTGCCATACACAAAACATTCATCTTCTGGAGTATATATTCATCTATGCCTATGGTATCTTCTTCAAAGCTTACTGTTGATTTATGCTTTTCATCTGTCATTTACAAGTAACTGTTTCAGCCCTTGTGTTTGTGTTTTGGTATTTTTTTTAATCTATTCCTTAGATTCCTTTTGCTATTGATTTTTTTTTTCTACTTTTGTGAGCTATTTTCCAGCATTAATCCTTTTTGCAGCTTTTCCCTTTTTCAGTATGTATAATAAGAAAACCTGGAGTAGTCACTTGCCTTTCTAATAAAGGACATAACCAGTATCTATGGTAGTATATTTCCATCTCTCCATCTTTCAGAAAGATATTAATGACTTTTGAGTACATCTATTATAGAACAGTAGCAAAAGGAATTGAGGTTTCTTTGAATGTACTAGCTGATTCTCTTTGTTGCCTTGACTTAAAAGAAAAAAGATGTATAAAAATAATTGAAAAGCTAGTTTCACTTTTTCAGGGGGGATTTCCACCACCCCCCACCCCCACATTTCTGTTCTCTTCCTCCTCTTATTTGCCCTTTGAAATGTCTATTTTTACTTTTTAATTCTTCAACAGGCTAGTGGCCTGCAGGATCTGTAACGGAAAAATCACACTTAAAATCTGTGCATAATGTGCTAGCAAAGACGATTGCAACTCTGTAAGGATCTGAGTTGCAGGGGTTTGGTGGTTTAAAAGCCAACAGAAATACTTAAAAAATGCCTCATAAATTGGTTCTTTATTAAGTTAGGTAAACTGGAACAATAACTATAACTTTTATTTTCCAGTAAAGCTCAAGCAATGCTGAGGTACAGAGCACTATTCTCATCTGTACTCTGAAATGCAACTGGAAGATTTTTCTCTTCATACACAGCAAACAAAAAGACACTTTCTGGCAATCTATGAGGTGTACAAACATTATTACTTCATATCCTTGAAAGGAGGTAGCTAGCATATAGGTACTTGCCCTGCACCAAAGGAAGAAAGTCGACTTACCTAACCTAACATCAAAACCAAATAACCCTCAATCTCCTATACATGTGGTTTTGCGTATCTGCAAGTTTAAGCACTGCATCTAATAATAGTCTGAAATAAAATGAGGAGGGGAGGTTTATTTCAACTTTTCTTACTGAGTTTTCTAGTTGTCCTTACGTTCTTATGTATGTGAATCTAGTCCTAGCAGCATTGCTGAGGTTTCAAAACTCCTTTTTGAGAATAAAGAGGAGTGGAAAACCAGGGTTTTTTGTTGTTGTTTGTAATAAACATTACGTGCCAGAAGCTCCATCACTATTTTTCCAGTGATCTAGTTTTCCTAATACATTACCAATTGGGTTACTACATACCCAGTGAATAATTGCCTTCATTGAGTGCTTCCTACTCGAAAGCATTAGAAATAACATGGCTTCCTCTCTTGATGCATCTTCATGTTCTCATTTCTCCTTCCACTACTGTAAGGGCATAATATTTACCCAAACAACTGTTTTATTAGGGGTGACCATGTCTTTTCAGTAATGACTTTTCCCACCTGTCCATCTGTTCCCTGCAATGTGTTTTCCCAGCACAACATGACCTTAATGGCTGGCGAAGCCCTGAGGTTCTCTCTTGCAGCACAGCAGCCACTTGCATTTGCTCCAGCACTGTGCTCTGCTGCTCAACCTGCAGAGGCCATACTGGTGTCAGTCATGCTCCGAAGAAGGCATATGAGGGGTATTCCTTTAAAAGGAGCCAAAGGCTTGCTTTGTTCTTTGCTGCTCAAAGTTTTTTGCCTCTGAAGCAGTAGAGAGGAAGTGTTTGAGGTTTGATTTGTTTTTGGGGTTTTGGTTGGGTTTTTTTTTTGTTTGTTTGTTCATTTTAAAGAAAAATGTATCTAAATATTCATTTAGCCCTGTGTAGTTTTAGGGACAGATTACTGGCTTATACAAAAAGCAGCACTGACATTTGATTTCTTAAGGAATTTTGCTACTAAAGAGCTGAAAAGGTGAGCAAAAGCTTTCAATTCAGTTGGCAGAACACTCATTGTTTTCAGGGAATGGGAAGCAAGAAATGAATCTTATTTATGAGTGCTACTGGTCAAAAGAGAGAAAACTAAACCTTTGTTATTAGTAAATTCTAAAGGAAATCTCACATACTGACTCATTGTTTGAAGTTATGAACAAAGTGTTCAAAAGCAACAAAAGACAGGTAGATGCTGTGATATCCCCCTGGAAATAAGATTCCCTCAAGCATCAAAATGCTTTTAATGCTCATCAGTGGGGGGCTGATGTGGAAAGTGCTTTTTCATGGAGGGGGGAAAAAATCCACAATCTCAATTTCACATTTAACAGCCTTGCTTTTGGTATGAAAGGCATTTGACAAGTGAACCCATTACGATAATCAGGAGTGCTACTGTAACAACTGCTGTCAGGGAAAGA
>NW_009944143.1:31352-37110 GCF_000696875.1 Nestor notabilis
GTCTCCTCTTTTCCTATATCTTTACTTAACAGCTAAATTCAGCTGAATGGGCTCAAGCTGTAACTAAATAATTCTTTAATACTTTGGGTGCTGGCTTTCAACTTCTACGCTTTCCTGTCCTTTCTGAAATAAAAGAAAAAGTAATTATTTTCAATTCTGATTTTGCATGTAGCTACATGAATAAAAAAGCCATTACTGCCAAACATAAGTTTACTGCTTTAAATGCCAGACACAGTAGGGTGGGAAAATGCCCATCCAAGTGACTACAGCCCATAGTTTAAATTTGCATGGTAATGAAATAAGGGGGCTTTCAAGGATGCTGGAGAGGGAGTCTTTATCAGGGATGCAATAGGACAAGGGCTGACGGGTTTAAACTTAAACAGGGGAAGTTCAGGTTAGATATAAGGAAGAACTTCTTTACTGTGAGGGTGGTGAGGCACTGGCATACGGTGCCCAAAGAACTCGTGAATGACCCATCCGTGGTAGTGTTCAAGGCCAGGTTGGACAGAGCCTTGGACGACATGGTCTAGTGTGAGGTGTCCCTGCCCTTTCCAACCCTAACTATTCTACGATTCTATAATGTGTTGTATGTGTATTTGTTAGGCTTATACAACACAAGCAGTATACTAATACAACTATTTTGGCAAGAAAAAAAAATGCTCTTACCAAAACAGTTGAGCTGCTCTAGTAAGTATGTAGACATTCACTCACGTATTTCAACTCTATCCATTTACAGATTACTGGGTTATTCAACATATGGTTTTTGGTTAAGCACTGATTCTAAAATTGGTAGTTGTGAGAGTAATTAAGATCATTATTTTACCACTGAACATTTTCAAAACAATGTAATCAAGACCAAAATTCGATTTCTCTGTTCCCTGCAGTTGTATTTGTGGTTTTGCTTTCCATTTGGAAGTGGAACCAAGGTCACAGAATATTTCAATAACCTCCAGTCAATGGCTGCTAAATGTCATTCCCTTGAATACAATTACAACCTTAAAAAATAAAAGTGCATTGTCCATTTACTCTAAATGCATCTTTGATGTGTTGCTGTACCTTTGTGATAGATTTTTCCCCCCCTCCCTCTCCCCTCCTCTATAACTCAATTGGATGAAGTCTTACATTATTGTAATAATCAATGGTGATATAAAATCAATTAGAAATTGGTCTGGCATTATGAAACTGAGATTCCTGGTCAGATTCTAAGTACAGAATAATCAAAGTGCTTAACCTTCTATACTTTAGAGTGTTCAAATGCATGATTATATTTGTAATTAGACAGTACTGTTATAAGTAGTACAACAGCTTTTGACACAACTCAGATCAAATTATCATTCAAAGTCTCAGTTGTTAAGCTGAGTAACTGTAAAAGGTAAGTTACCTCTTAGTTCATCCTGATAGTCCAGTACTTTATTTTGTACTGATGTGGTTGATACCACAACGATGGGTTTGCTTTTATTTGTCCCATGAGTTTTCTGTCAGACATATCAGACGCCCTTGAAAATGGGTACTGCCTCTGGGCAAGTAGAGTTGTTCCAGAGATTGAAGGATTCCGGGTGGAGAAGAATATAAGACACACCCCTCCCCCCAAACTGCTGAAAAGTTTATTACAAGATCTAAAATAGATATAAAATCCAGAGATCTACAAGCTAGAAAGAGAGATAACTAAAGGCTACAAAAAAATAGGTTAGGCACAGATTCTTACCGACCCACACACTTGTTCAATGACCAAGAGGCCAGCTCCAAGGTGCATTGTGAAGAAATGGGGTGGCAGGCACTACTTTAGCAGGTGTCCCCACAGAGGTAACGTCAACCTTAGTGGTAGTTGGATCTGCCTCTCTGTCTCTCTTGAACCTGGGCTTTTACATGTTAAAAGTGCAGACTCATCCTGACACAGGGGGCCAGCCTGTGCCAGGAGAAGTGGCCTTGTTGGTTCTTTGTCGCACACACTCATTCTAGATGATCGGGGTGGTCCCCCATGGACCAATTCCGCAGTGTTAGATCCGTCTAACACAAGAGTAAATCTGGCTTTAAGTTGATGGTAACTAGGGGGAAAGAAAGGGGTTAATACATGCACAGAGTCTTGGGTGACATGGTCTAGGGTGAGGTGTCCCTGCCCATGGCAGTGGGGTTGTTACTAGATGACTTTAAGGTCCTTTCCAAACCTAACTATTCTTTGATTCTATGTGCTTCTAAAACAAAAATGTGAATCATGACAGTGATGGTAGTGATTTGCATATATTTATAGGTTTAACTAGAGATGGCCTATTCTCCATCCTCCTCTCGTTCTGTTGACACATCCCTATCTCATGCCTACTAAAAATTGTTTAATAAAACTCTGATCCTGACAAAATCACTGCCAAAATACCAATTCATTTCAATGTGCCGAATGTTCATACATGAAATTCAGGCTTTATGAAATTTATACAGATAGATATGCATTAGTTATTGAGAGGAAAGACAGTTGCTTTAGCTTATCTTCCTATTTTGACTACAGGAGGTGATTTGCTGCTCTTTTTGCTATTTATCAGTAACACTGATATCTTAAAAATGCAAGCCATCTACTTAACACCTTCACGCTGTATGGAGAGTTTTTCCAAGGCAGTAATTCAGATGACGCTGGTTAGAAGGCATGAATACCCACATTCCTTTACTGAAACACCTAGAAAAAGAAATTCATTGTGCCCTACAGTAATTAATGATTTTGAGCCTGGATTACTACTGGGAACACACTATAAAGTTGGTTTTGTTTGGAGCATATTTTTAGGAGGGAAGCTGGTAAGCTTGTATGAGTGGACAAATAGCTGCATTATTTTGGTATGGTATCATTCTCCCTTTTTATTTTATTTGCATTCAAATCTTTTGCATCTGCTTATGTCATCCCAAAGCCAGTTCAAAGCCAAGATTTATTTATTCTTGGCTTTCCCACCAATCTGCTTAACCATTTATTAAGTGTCTATCACAGCAGTGTCTTTCTTACCCTGTACACATATTAGGAATCATTAGCTTTGTCACTAGAGGATAAGCATCGGCATGGAAAAGCTCTGTAATGCACACAAGATGCAGTCTATTGACATTACATCATATGCCTTGTTACATTACCAAAAAGATTAAGTTATCTGAGTATCAACACCGCATGTACGCATCACATCATTTTTAAGTCCAAGCACTCAAAAGCAAAGAATAGAATAATTAAGAACACATAAAACTTAGGCTGCCCACACAGTAAGTACATTATTCTTATCAAGGCTTTTACCTTCCTAGACTATAAGCTCTTCTATGAAGGAAGATTTTTTGCTGTTGCTGTTCCGTACTTGCCTACTGTCTAACATAAAAGGACCCTGTCTGCTCTATAGCAAATATGGAGGAAACCACTTGACTTAAAAATAGTATCCAGTTTATGTAGTAATTTTAATTCAGATCTGAGCTGATAATTATTGATTCCTCAACAGTCTCTCAGTATAACTGCTTGGCCGTTGTTTAACTTTGATTTTTGACTACCTGAGCAAAATTTTTCTCTTGTGGAAACTGCGCTGAGACTATAGTTGACAAGAACTCATGCCATATTAGAGCAATCTTTCCCGCGCTGCCAAATGTTAGCCAAAAGGATGCTTTTGATCATCCTGTAAAATGAGCATACCAAACTGGACACTAAACGAGCCTCCTGACTGACTGGGAATTAGTAGTTAGCACAGGGAAGGACAGAAACTCTTCTATGCCGCAGCAGGGTATGTCATACGTCGCTTCCTGCAGTTGGTCTCATTCAGTTCCTGACTTCTGCCAGTAGCATTTTAGCTTGCTTTTTCCATGCTTCATCTCTCAGACCTCCTGTATAGCAAGGTGACTTATGAGTCTGAAGCCATAGCAGCCTGGATATTGACACAATCACATCCATAGTCATGTACCAGTACTGGATATGCTCCAAGATGCTTTCACTAAAGAGGCCTGTGTCTTCACTGCACAATCTGTGATGAGCCTAATTGGCACACCTGCTTTCAGGCTGTTGGGAAAACTTGCATGATGTGATTTTAAGCTTGTTACTACTCTGAAAACCTTTTTCTAAGCTTATGTTATGGTCTACCTTTCAAATCCTGAGATTTACAAGTCTCTTTCCTCTGGTTTTACTCCATTTTGCAAAATCTTGTAAATGCCTGGCATTATGGTTTTGTCATATGTGTATAAGTGTGTGTATGTATGTCTATATATATAATTTCTTGGCTAACAAAAAGAACCTCAGTAGAAAAAACTTTTTAGAACATACTTCAAACAGTAAAGATCTTGGGAAGACTCTGAGGAGTTGCATATATAATAAAAATGCATATATATAAAATTGCACATATAATAAACATAACCTAAATAAACCTGTTCAGCTGTTCGGTTATCATAATCCCTTTAAAATTAAGCAGAAAGGGAGGGAACTATCACAGTTTATTAGATATTGAGAAATCTGTGGTGGTGTGTTTTTCTTTTCGTAGAATTACCATCCGTTCAGCCTTCCATACTCCATTTCCACATTCGTTTCCACAGCTGTAACTTGTTTTCTCATGTCATACATGTGTTTAGAAAAGGCATGCACTTAAATAAATCATGTAAGTGTTGATGAACTGAAGAGTCATGCAGTATTGCTTTTAAGACTCTTCTCTGTCTTGATCACTGATGAACTTTCCCCAAGCCTGCCTTTAATTTTTTCCAGTCTCCAAACTATTTCCAACAACCATCAAGAAGTGGGTTCCTTTTGTTTACTCTTTACACGAATTATTAGTAATGAAAATTTCCTTTCTCACTGTAATATATAAATATTTTTTTCCAAATTAACTTAGCTCTTCTCCTGTAGCAACACTTATTCTACAATGCTGAAACAAAGCTTGTTTGTTGTCCTGGAATGCTTATTTAATATTCCATGAACTCTGGACACAATAATAAGAATTATTTAATTTCTGGAAAATGTTGTTTGCTGAGATGTACAAAACCTGAATTCTTTCCCTTCTGCTTGAGAGACCCTGCAGTGTGAATTCTTACCCCACTTGTTAACCCTCATCTTTGTGTAAGTAAAAAGTCTACTTTTCACATTCTTTATTGACTGTTCCTCACAAAATCATGCTGATTTGTTTTGTAGTATTACATTGTGAAAGTGAACATTCACAATGACAACTTCTGAATTTGGAGGACCTCAAATCGTATTTCAGTGCTGAGTGAGGTCTATAAAAGCTTCCAGAGGTGATGGTCAAGCTATTGCTTTTCGTGCCACCGAGGCATTATATTCGCACCTAAGCAGCAAGGAGAAGGGAAAGAAACGATCTGAGGAGGAAGACCACCCCACAGGTTAGGTATGCTCAGATTTGGAGTCATGCAGGAATCTGGCTCTACGTATGTAGCCTTGATTGTTTCTTAATCTCTCTGTCCCAATGTCCTCAGTTGCACAAGGGCATTAATAATATTTCCCAGCCAGTGGCTGTGGATCACTAATCAGCCAGAATACATGCAATAAAACGTAATTTATGTGTGTTGGTAAGACAGTAGTGATTCTTCAGGCAATCACGACCTGATGCCTGTTTTCAGCTGGTGATGGCTGGCAGAAGCCACTTGTCAGATTCCCAGGAGGGGTAGGTAACATGCAGCCTTCAAAAGGTGTATAGGAATAGTTTGGCTATAGGGCGCGCAGTCGGTTTTCGGTCACTCAGGAGTATTTCCGTCCAGAAAGGTTGTTTTATGCCAGATGTGTGTGTGTATATGTATATATGTGCCAGGAGGAGCCCCC
>NW_009944144.1:0-12696 GCF_000696875.1 Nestor notabilis
GGAGACTCCCTTTTTACAAGGATTCACATGGTAAAGACGAGGGGTAATGGGCATAAGTTACTGCTGCAGAGATTCTGCTGGAATCTGAACACAAGGAAAGTTTTTCACAAGGAGAACAATCAGCCATTGGAATAAACTCCCCAGGGAAGTAGTGGATTCCCCAACACTGGACACTTTTAAGATTCAGCTGGATAGAGAGCTGGGACATTTATTCTAGGTCATGCTGTGCCTAAAAGTTACACCAGATGATCCTCAAGGTCCTTTCCAATCTAATATTCTATGACTTTATGATCTCTTTGGTGGAGAATATAACTTCCTGCTTCCATCAGAATTTAAATGAAGTAGGTATTAAGATATTCATGTTCTCTATGAAACAAGACCTTTTTTCACCTCACTGCCTTTGCAGGGTGGGACAAATCAGCATCAAGAACAGGCAATGCTTCTGACTTTCCTACCCCTCTCGCCTTCCTCTTGCAAGTAATGAGGAGCTGAATCTCTGTTAGTCTGTGATTAACTAACAGATTACAGGTCACAGAGAAGATACATAACCTGACTCACTTCCCTCAATTCCTTAATGTTTTCAAAGCAAACATCCATGTTGGTATCTGAATGAGCTCAAGTACCCTTAGTAAATCCCATGCTCCTATTCCAAAGTACGTTCTCATGGGCAGGGTTGGAGGCAAAAATAGAAGGGATCCCAAACTAAAGCCATCTAGGTTCCTTGATGCTGTCTGGTACAAATTCAGCAGCATTACTACACAACCTCTTTCAGTCTCAAATGAAGAAAACTCCAGGGAGCAAATCCTGCTGCTTCAAGACTATGCTTAGCCAATATGCAATGATCATGTGTCTGTTTTATGTTCAGGTAGGTATGCTGTTATAAATTGCTAAATACTTAGAGAAAAAAACACCTAGTTAAATCATGCTAAAATATCCCCAGGGAAAAGTATAAAAAATGACTTTGTGCTCACCAGGAGAAAGATATGAGCAAGCCCACAAAATGTATTCAGGTTTGCATAACAACAAAGCAGCAAAACCATGAAACAATGCAAATCAGTAGATTTATTCCCTTTGGTGTGATTAAATCACATGTATTTTTTTCCTCTGGGATGCCCCTATGTTTGTCTGCTAGTGCATTGCACCACCTCCTTACTTCCAGGATTCCTATGACTCAGACTCATGAGTACAGTGTCAATACATACAGAAAAAAGTCATGAATAAATCATGTGCTACGTTAATGGGCACTCAGTGCTGTGAAGAGTAATAAAAATCACCATTCTTGGGCCAGAATTTCATATATAATTTGCAGGCAGCAATAAATTAGGCCCAGCTAGACTTTGCAGTGCTTTTCACCAAAAATCTCTGTTTCCAGTTTAGATCAAAATATGCTGATGACACATTACTGGGTCTGGCTGAACATATGCTTCGTATATTTTTATTTCAGAAGGTTTCTTAGAATTATAGGTTTGATTATTCAGAACAGAACATTATGAAACCCAGTCATTCCTGTTAAGTGTATGAATGGAAGTACTTTCAGACTTTTCTGCCATTACAAATGAGTAAAGTATATTGAATCATCTGAACCCTCAATACAAATAATGTGCTTAATTGAATTCAGTCAAGGACATTATGTCCCTTATTTTATAGGCTTGTATGAATTTAGACTGGTTTTCAAATGTGTGTTTATAAAGCCACCCTACTGAGGTGAAAAACATTCTACCGTGGGATATTCCTAGAGGTAAAAAAGTCAGCTAGCCTGTATAAAGATTTATAAAGACTTTTCCACTGTAGAACTAGGTGTGTTAGGGCTTTAACCCCACCAGTCTTGTTGCTGCCTCAAAGGTTCACAATTGGCGGGAATTAATTTACAGACTTTCAACATAGCACCTTTTCCTATTTGAGAACTTCCCTAATCCAGAGATACAGCTTTGTCACGCATTGCAATGTCACACAATAAATGGATTTATCATTTATGTGACTGTCTTAATTCAACTGTTCACAGGATAACACAGCCTCATTAAGAGACTTGTATTTTGGTGTAACCTTAGATTAGGGTTTGCCCACCTCTGCACTACGCAAGTTTTACAGCCTTTAGAAAATGGAGCTCTGCTCCTGTTGCTACCAGCAACTGAGGAAGGTGACACATTTCTGCCTGGCAGCAGAGGTTGCTGGGGTAAATCAGCCCTGCGCTCTACCAGGGAGATGCCTGGGCCTGGCTCCAGGAGAAATTTGCCTTCTGGCTCACATGACTATTAAAACACTGCTAAAGGAGAGTAGGTGTAAGTAGATATAGAAAGAGGGGGACAAAAGAACCCCAAAGAAATAGAGTAAGTTCAGAATAGTCCCAGATAATGCTGAGTTAACAACTAGCAGACCGCCTGCATCAGAGATCATATACAATGGCTTGCGAGCACAGTCCTTTGAAGGGGAACACCATTATACCTTTATCTCTCTCTCTGTGTATCTTAGCAAGTGTTGCACAATTTATTCTGACTGTAAGAATTACCATTGTCAACACACAAGGTATTACAAAGCTTTGGCCAGATTCCCGCATGCTCGATCTGTTACATCCACGTCCTGTATTTCAGCTCTGTGATTATGCCTGCCCTCCATATGTAAAACACTTCTACAAAACATTTGTATATTTTTTTCTCTCCTAAATATAGCCTGCTGCATTCAGTCTAAAAATAGCACTTTATCTCATTGATGTTTCATCTCTCATTTCCGTCTAGTCCCAGGAACTATAAAGTCCAATGCATTAACTTGCATTAACCACACAAACATTGCCAAATTTATACAGCTCTTGGAATCCAACAAAAGCATTGACTAAAAACAAAGCTAGGCTCCAGGTCAGAGGAACTACCTGAATAATTTATTTTTTTCAATACCTGTCTCCCTGCTGACAGTATATAGCACATAGGGTCCTGGCTTCTCCAGAGCCATGGCTTTTTCCTCCAGAGCTGGCACCATCCAAAATGCGGGATGTACAGCATGTCTTGAGAAGGAAGGAAAATAAGCTCTCGATGCTCTATGTCCAGATCAAGCCAGTTCACAACAAAGATGTTAATAATTATTTAAAACACACTAAGCTTACTCAGAGTGTTTAGACTCTTAACTAAATCACGTCTTTCTTTGGTTTTGTTTTGCTGTTTGCATTTCATTCAAGGACTTCAGCCAAAACCAACGTTTTCCTGTGTAGCTGTACATTTTCAAAACTCCTTGACAAGGAAAATCACATACTCTCTGCAAATGCAAGTAATTTGTATTCTTTTGACACTTGCATTGGCTATTAGTATTTTAGTTTCAGGTCTACAGAGGATCTGGACACTTTTAAAAGCATACACGTCTGTTTCCCAGATGGAGGTCACTGAGGACTAAGCAAGCACAATTGCCTATTTGCTATGGCATTTGTCACTTTGCAAAGCCTACTCAAAGGCAGGCCATTTCTTAGTACACATGTGAGCAGCTCTGGGCCTGAGATTTTTGTTCATTAGGCTTCCAGAAAATTAGCCAAACAGGCAATTTCTCTCCAATGCAAGACTGTAGAACTAAGTAACTGTGGTAGCAGTTTCCCTGCAGGTCCTTTATCTCACTGAACGGTGTGTACTGCTAACCTCTGCTACAGGTGGCTATTTCTGGCATGCATTGCCAGACTTGCTAACGAGCATTCAGAGAACACACCAAACGGAGACAACTTCTAATTCTCTCTGGAATTGCACCTGAGCCCAAACAAAATAAATATTGCAGGTTGGCAAGCATCAGTGTAGCATAGTAGCTGCCTTCCTATTTTACTCCTATTAAAGTAAGGGATCAGATTTGCTACGAAAATAAGAGGTGCACTTTTCTCAGAGCTTCTGATTTCTGAAACCTAAGACATTATTACTGCCTTTCAGTCCTTCTGGTGCGTAACACCCTGCCTAAAACACTCCTGTCCATGCTGTAGCGTTAGAACAACATCCTGTGTTGCTCTTCCTTGCATTTATTACCAACAGGATGACACATGAATTATACGCTTGATTTGCTGGTACGTATGGAGTAAACAGAAGAAGTCATCATCAGTCTGCTACCTTATTTTTCATTGTCACCGAAGAGCTTCATGTTCTCCTCATAAGTTTTTATGTCTATCTGTGTGTATATGGGTATATACACACCTTCCTGTATAATGAGAATACTAATGATATGAAGGTTGTTGAGATAGTCCAACTGGACTTGATTACTTCAGCTATCCTTGACTATAAGTTATGGAAAGGCATCTAAGCACCTAGTAAAATGGTCTCTATTTGGTAAAACATTAGCATCACAGCTGTGACCTCCTCCTATTAATTATACAACGTGTCTGTGTCATCACAACAATGGAATTTGGACTAAGTTACAACCAAACTATGTAGTTTCTGGACAAAAAAACCCATTACTTTGCATTCCTTTGTAAGATAGAGAAAGCTCAGGAGAGTTCCCATGGTAACTCATACCTTAAATTTTCCATCTGATGAGAATATGCTAACCCATTTGTTATCATAATCTGCAATAATGATGTCACCACTGGGATGCACAGCCACTCCTGTTGGCCTCTGCAACTGGCCGGGAGACCTTCCTCGTATGCCAAAACGGCTCTTGAACTGACCATCATTGGAAAATATCTGTAACAGAAAACATTCATTTTAAAATTAAGTCTGCATAATAACATCATCTGTGTCTTGGACCATAGATTTTAACAAGTCACTAATGAACACTACAGTCAGGAAGAAAGTTAGGAACATGAAGAACTTTTACCACTCCATATTTGAAAGTTATAGGCCTAATTTGAGAAGAGGCTTCCACCTGAACCCTAATTTTGAAATATAGAAGTTCTCTGGACTTACATTGTACTGTTTCTTCAGTGATCTCAAGGTACTTTGCAAACATCAGTGAATTAAGCTTCACAATGTCCCTCTCAGCTGGAAGGAAATGGTATTATTCCCATATTAGAGATGAGGAAACTGAGGCACTGAGTGACGTGCCGACAGTCAAAGACTAGGTCAGTAGAAAACATAGGAATAGGAGCTAAAAGAGAATTTCAGAATTTAATTATTTGACTCGAGGGTAAGTATTAGGCCACCTCTTGAAACATGCTTTAGCCACACAAAATTCAGTCCACTGGTTGTGTCCCCAAGCCAGGTAATTAAACACTGAACTTCCTCTGAAGTGGCTGCAAATTACAAAGTGTAATGAATATTTGACTGTCTCTTTGAAAAGGCCTGGAAATGAATTCTTACTGCATGTGGCTTGCTGTTTCCCACATAGTGAAGAACAAGCCACACACTGCTGCCTTGTTCATTGCTACCACATGGGCAGCCTGAAAAGTGATGACAAATTGTTAATGGTAAAAAAGATACATTGCAAGCAAATGAAAAAACACAGTTTGATTTTCACACAGGTTACAGAAGCCAAGAAATCATGGGTGTCAAGCATGCTGCCAAAGAAATCTGATCATGGTATCAGATACAAAAGTCAATTAAATAGACTAAAAGCCATTTGAGAATGACACCTACGTGTTTATATTTGTATTTGCTTAAGAAATTATATAAAAATATAAATCTAGGGCATCTTGTCCTAGATTTATATTTGAAAACACGGAGTAATAAATTTACTATGTAAAATGATATTTACGAAAGGCATTTTTCCAGATTATTGCACCTCTTCTTTTCTTTATTCATTGCCAAACATCGTAAGGAAGGGAAATTAACTCTGATACACATACTAGATGTAGTGCAGACCTGAAAAAGATAGCTGCAGCTCAAGAAGACAGAATGATAATAGATAACAAACAAGTTGAGCTTCCTCTGTATTTTCTGTATCTGCTTGAACTGTACAAAATGTGTCTTCCCTGGACTACAAGGAAGGCAGAGGCATGGGGGTGGAGAGAAAAAGAAAAATGCTGGCAGTGGCATATCCTCATACCTGCACACACTGGTTGTTACTATCTGCTATTAATATTTTTCCATTTGTAGATGCAGCTACACCTTGAAGATTTGTAAATTCACCTTTGTTTCTTCCTTTGGTGCCTAAAACAGAACACAAAGCACATAAGAAATCAGGTTAGGCAGGACTAATCAGTTAGTACCCAAGTGCCAATACATGCATTCATTACAACCTTGATCTACAGATTTCTATTTTGAAGAGTTCTTGTATCTGCTACAGCTTCAGAGAACCATCCCAGTACCATCGACAGTTCTAAGTACAAGAAGGGATTGTTCTTACTCTTTGGCATGTATGCCATCTAAGCCCCCATCAACATAATTACCTTTTCGGTTTTCACAAATCAAAGTGTTCATGATTTGCCTCGTATGTGAGGGAACTAGTAAAATGTTTTCTTGTAAGTGATGGACTTTTTTTAAACTACTGATTTTTATTCAACTGAGAAGGCAATGAAAGGGGTGGTACTGTGGGAAGATAAGAACCTGGAGAGATGACAGTTAGTACAATTATCTAAATCTCAGTGAAGTCACAAAGTTGAGATAAAACATATTGGTGAACACTTTGGATGGGGCTATTTCAAGACAGGGAAGTTTCCTATTCATTCATACACAGTTTTCAGTCCTAGGCTTTAAGAACTCCCTTAGAAGCAAAACTCAGAACTGGCTTTGAATGATTAGGACATGTGGGCCAGTGAAGACCAACAGCTGGAGACTGAATGCTTCTGGCAAAGACCTTAGATTGTTCTAATAAAGCAGCATATGCACACAGAGGTCCCATTTTTACCCGGGACAAATGCAATAGTGATTTCCATAGAACTGTAAGTCTTTTTCCCAGTGGCTTAAGGGGATAAGGAGCTGTAAAAACGACAAATTTTCACAAAAGTTCATTAAGTTTACGTGGGTCAGTACTTAAATGTTTGTTCTGAGATGCTCCAAGGAGAGTCACACAGCAAACTGATGTCTTTAAAAGATCAGCCCTAAACTGGCTGGTCCAGATTACACCTGGAGCACAGAAACAGTATCCAAATTCCTGCTTTGTTTGTAAAGGAGGCTCAGGGGTCCTTAGACAAGACTGAAATTATGAACTTGGACCCCAAGGCTATTCATAAGGAATGAATGAGTTTTGAAACAAAAAGTCTCTCTATAAGCTGTTCTTTCCAAGACTTGGATGCAGCACTGTTTTTCCTGGTGAAGTATTTTTATAAGCATTTTCTGGCTGCGTATCAGACCTTAATTGGTTTCAATATATGGTTTTAACTGAAAAACTTCTATTTTATTTTAGTCAGTACAAAATACCCTGGAGCTTGTTGATTAAAACTGTTCTGACTATGATGCCCAGCATAGGACATATATATTAGCTCTGATTTGCATTTAGCTTTCATTAGGCATGTGTATGCTCTTAACAACCCTTCTTTCTGCCATGGAGATGGGTGTGGGATGCGTATTTTCTGTCACTGCCTAACAAGCAACATTTAATTTCTCTGCACTTGGTGCTGCGATCATGTCCCTTTGTTCCAAGGCTTGTTTTCTCAAACTCCAAATGCTCCATCCTCTAAACAAGGCAAATACTTCTCAATTTTTGTACTGTAAGGGGAAAGCACATATTCAGGGAATAGTGAGTTACACACCAATTACATTACCCACACTTGAGCCATTTCTGTGTATTCTGTTAATGAGCAGTGCCTGAGGGATGCATGCAGTAATTTTTTTCCACCATATGCTAATGATAAGTTTCCTTTTTGCCTTTTAGCCAAAGAGAATAGATGAAAAGGGAGAAACATTCCTTTTACTACTGAGAGTAAAGGGAAAACATTTGTTAGAAAAAAGGAGGCATAAGCTAGAGCATCTGGAACCAACTAGCACAAGATACATGGAATGTATGTTCTTTACCCTTAGAAAAATCTTCTTGAAAGTCAAGGAATTTAATTTTTAAAGATAAGAGAGACCTATATAAAGAGTTGCTCAGAATGCTCTTCAGTGGGATCTTGTAAACATACATCAAAGGAAAAGCAGAAGAAATTACCCAGAAATGCCATAGTCATACTTCACAGTAGGTTTAAGAAATAGTAATTTATTAGCACAGCGTGCAGATGAAATTCAGCTCCATGCAGTGACCCTGTGCATAGTGCTTTGCAGCTATTAAACCCATCACATAGGTCCTAATTTGCACACAGGCCTTTGTACAGTCCCTTCTGCAGTGGCACAAATTTCTCTGAAGAAGGAAGCTGAGGTTAGTGAAACACGGCTTATTTCCTAACTTATGTTCAAGAGGAAAACAGGTAACTTTGAACTTTCTGATCTGAGTAATCCACTATGCCAGCAAAGATCTCAATCCAAGCATAGGCAGCGGCAGCAGTTCAGATGATGAGAGGAAAGCTTGTGGTGAAGTATGTCAGCCTCTGGAAAAGCAGGCTCCTGCAACTGACCCTGTCATACCAAAGGGTAATAGCTCCTTCCTGTAGAGATTCCTGCCTTATGAACATACCTGCCTGAGAGAGATTCTTCAGCAAGTCTTTTACTGCAAGATGCCACCCCTCTGTATCAAGGCACCCCATGCTTTGTCTTCTCTCAGTCATGGGCAGTCACCCATCTCCGTAGCCTAGGGAGGCACCAACATTTCAAATGCACAGGGCTGGGTCCAGAGGACAGTTTTGAGATCCTCATTCCAGTGTTCCCCAAGCAGCCTGGTTTAGAGATGACAGCTCACATCTTTCATGCCTGTCTTTGCCCAGCCTTACCTCCCTCCTGTTCTGAGCTACTGCATGGTACAAAGCAGGAAAAGACAGACATTTTACTGCAACTTCTGTGGCAAGCTGACTGGGAGAGGACAGCAGAGTTTTCATTAGGGGGAGGCTGAACAGAGTTATTAGGAAGAAGATCTGTGGCCTGTGGCATAGCTCCTTTTACACCATCTTTGTATACAGATAATAAACAATCAGATTTACCTTAGCTCTATCTAATTCCTTCTGATATTACTGAGCACAGCCCACATAAACCAATTAATTTAGCTTTGAAGATATGCTTTCAACAAAGAGTATCCATTTTCAGCTCAAGACAATCTAGCACACATAAAATGCTTCATAATTTCAAACTTTCATTCTTGCACAATACAGGCCAGATTGAATCTCATCAAAAAGAAGGGAGGCTGAGGGGGGAAAACAACCCCCAAACTAAAAGCCCATTAACATTACACAAGATGTTAAAAATTACATCATGTAACTGTAATAATAATCTGCTCTTAAAGTGCTGGGTATCTGGACAAACCTGTTGTACAATGTACATTTTTGATTATCATAGTAGTAGAAGAGTCTTTTTCTTTCCAAGTTTTACTAATATGACTAATACCTCCCTGCTTGCTGAGCTAGCTTTACCAGCCTCCTAAAACACAAAGGAAAACCGTGTCACTGCCCCCAGCAGGAAGTAAATGGATTCAGAGAGACAAAAACCCTGCAGAAAGATTACAGATTAATGGGAAGACTTTGGAGGTTGCAAGTAGCCATAACCTGTTGTGTAAGTACCATTTCTTTTCTCCCTACACCAGTTCAAATACTTCCTCTTGGACTGCTCTCTACATGGTACTGAAAAAAGCGATGAAACTGTAGAGCATGGAAAGGTCTATATACATACTGCATAGACAGGTATAAAAGAGTTGCTTTCTTGTTCCCTATCTTCGTTTCTTTTTATCTCAGAGTACCAAAAGATATTTAGTAAAATCTTACACATTCTGAGGATGCGATGACATCTCTCATAATAGACACAGCTGAAATACAGGAGGCTCTCTAGTAAAACTGCACTGAATCAGATTGTTAACAAGCTATGTGCTTACTGTAAAATAAATGTCAATGTTTCTAATTCAAGTTCCCATGCAAACCTAAATTTTGAATTCAGTCAATCTGTTGGATGAAGGCACACATTGTTTGTGGCCTTTAAAGAGGAATGAATAATTCAGTAGAAACTCTGGCAGATACTCCCACACACAGTTGGTAGTGAAGTTTAGGCTCATCTATATTAATTTTCTTTACACAGAATCTGTCCCTAAAAGCTTGGCCGAGACCACCTCCAAGCCTTGCTTCTGCAGTGGACCCCCTGCCACCACAGCTAGGTATGCACACATCCTTGGGGTAGGTGCCACCTCAGGAGCACTTTTTTGCTGGTATAGCAGCAAAGCCCTGAATGATGAGTTGAACCAAGACAAGGTCTCTGTCGTCAGGACATCAGACCCATGCTGGGGATTTTGCCAGCAGTCAGAGTTCTTTGTCCCCTGTCCAGTACAGGTGTGACTGCAAATCTGTGCAATGTTGTCCTGGCCAAATTTCACACTGGCCATCACAAACCCATAAAGAGCTCATGACAAGTCTCAGAGAGATTTGAGCTAATAAACTGGAAAATGAAATTCTATTTCCCCATTACTTGGTGTTCTTATTTCTACAGAAATACAAATTCTGTATAGAAAACAACAAGCTATAACAAGCTATTTCATACTTCTTATTGATGGGTCTGTTCCAGCGTTTCGACACAGAGAATGAAGAACAGCTGATTAATGTGTGTCAGAGGGGCCTCCGCATTTCATGTATCATACTGCTGCAATATATGGAACTACACATGCACATCCCTTCCTTCTCCAATGCCCTTAGCCAGGCTGTAATTTGGCCAGGACAGGACCTGGAAAGGTAGAGAAGGGACAGGGGAATGGGAGGAAATGGATTCTGCTTGCTACAGGGGGAAGGTTCCTCTGGACCATCCATAGAAGGGGGCTAACTGCAGTTGGGAAAATGTTTTTTGAAGATGTGTACCCATATAACCCACTTGTATTTTTTTTAAAAGCTCAAAAAGTATATTCATAGGCAGCTCTGTAACTTTCAAACAGGGCAATCCAATACAGAGTTTCAGGCAGAGGCCTTCAGGGAAAATTAAAGAAACACCTGACCAAGAACCCTTTTGCTCCCCGTAAGCCTGCTTTTAAACTGCACTAAAGCAATTATTACACAGTCTTTGTTCTTGAGTTTTTATGTAGAGTTCCTAATATGCTTTCAGCATCGATAACAGACCAGAAGATGACATCCACACCTAGTAAAGAGGCTGACAGAAGGTACTGTTAAAGAATCAGGGTGAATTACACACATTAAATGTACCAACTAAACTTAGATGCTCAGTTACATGACTGAAATAGATAACTAAACAGTCAGAGGGAAAGGAAAACTGAACTTTCTAGCAGAGAGCCAGCTCTCCATCTGGCTCTGTCTAATGCCAATCCCAAGTATAAATAAATGAAGAGAAAAACAAGTTAAAGTTGGAAATAGTACCACTACTGCTAAACGGTGTCAAAGAACCCAGTCATGAGCAATGCCAGAAGAGAAAAAATACTAAGGCATATGGCACAGCATGGCAGAGCTAGAGCACAAGATGGGGTCCTGGACAGGGTAGCTAACTGATGGCTTTTAATCCTTCTTCAGAGAACAGGGAGTAGATTTACCAACAGGGAAGGTGGAAGTTGCTGACACTGTGAACATCCCTCACCTCCATTATCCTCTGCTCAGCATGAGTCTAAGGCACAACAGCAGGGTAATGGAAAAGAGCCTTCCCTCTCACTTTAGTGCTTCCTACCACTTACGAAGGTGGAAAAAACCATGGCACAACAATTATTTTCTGGGTATCATAAGCACATTCTTGTTCTCATTTGTATAAACCGAGTACATGCTACACTGATATTGCATGGACACACTCTTAGAGATTATGCCTGTTTGGAAAAAAATTAAAAGGTTGAGGATGCAAATTATTGAGAGAGAAGAGGATAAAGCAAGAAATGCCCTGTTCTTGTAAATATGAATTACACGAATGCATGAATGTGCACTCAATAGTTTGACCTTAAAATGTCTGAATAGAGCCACATGCTGTTTTAAAAGCCATGAATAACAGAATTGGCAAAAGATACAATGCACAATTCCCCATGAACAAAAGCACTTAACTGTACTGATGTTGTATTAATGCTATCTGTGTTAATCCTAGCACAAGAACAATCTCCTGCTAGGAGCTGATCAATTTACTTGTGCATAAAAGCCCTTACATCAGCATATATACAATAGCATACTCAGTATCCTTGAATGCCAATAGGAATATTACAGTATGCTGCTCCAACACAGCTGTATGAGCTTCTGGCAGCCCAAATATAAGATTTATCTTGCCCAGTTTAAACTACAAATCCAGATTTGGCATGGGCTGTCAGAGGAATTCACAATGGGTTCAAAATAGATATGTAGTTGTATTGCAGAACAGTGATACACACTATTTTACGTTACCTCATCAACAATTTTCAAGTGATCTGAAACTGGAACTAAACTAACTTTTAAATCCATGAAGATAATCCCTGTGAAAATGTCAGAAGTTTTACCTGTCTTCATTAATTTTGCATGTTTTGGAAGAGTGTAAAAACCTAGAGCATCACAGCTGCGATGGCTTAAGAGACCTTTCAGACAATGCATACATAAGCCCACAGAAACCCAGAGGGACATCTCTAGGGTCATTCTGTGAAATGAGTGGCTGAGAACTGAACATGTAACAGGATGAAGTATTACTCTCAGCTCAGTTCTTCATTAAAATAGTTCTCCATATATCCCAAACGTAGACATTCCTGAGAAGTTTCATCAAGCAAAAGCTCTGAGACTGTGCAGCTCTTGTTCCAATTATTTTTTCTTCTTTTTTTTTTTTTGGGGGGGGGGGGGGGGGGGGGGGGGGGGGAGGGGAG
>NW_009944144.1:12727-49677 GCF_000696875.1 Nestor notabilis
GGGTAGAGTGGTGAAGAGGGGGAGGAGGCAGAACTCCACAATAAAGCACATGGTCATGACTGCATCAAAACACAAAGAAGGGGCACTGCGCTTTTTGGAAAACATTTAAGACTTCCAGAGTTTATGGTGTGTTGGAGAGAGTAGTTAAACAAAACCAAAATCCAACAAAGACAACCAACAACAAAACCCAAAGCAGAGCCATACCGCTATTGGTAGTCAGGCTAGAAACTGCTCACTAGAAGCAAGGGATACAGAAGCAGAAATTACAAGCTGAAATCACTTTAACCCATACCAAAAGCTTTAAATAAGAACATTAACAGTCTTAAAATAACTTCAGGATATAACTTGCTTTTTCTTTTTTTCTTTTAAAGTATTTAGATCTACGATTTCCACACTGGGACAAATTACTGCATAATATATGTAAACAAGAGGGCTTGGTATTCAGTGAAGGTGTCAGACAGCGCTCTTCTGTTACTCATAGGCACAGTGTACCTGTGCAGGCTTTGCTATCCTGCTCCTACCTGCTACAGACCCACAGACTCTGCCTGTATCTGTCCCTCCAGCTCTGTCTAGCATACAACATATCACAATTGTTCCAGAAGAGATTAGAGGGGGTTCAGACATTAACCTTAACTATTCTGTTCAACCCTGTCTCAAAACAGGGCCCCAGAAATATCTAGGCTACATTTATACATACCCTCTGCCTCTCTTACTAGTACGAGCAGTGATATTAGGAAGAAGTTCTTCACTATGAGGGTGGCGAGACCCTGGAACAGGTTGCCCAGAGAAGTTGTGGCTGCCCCATTCCTGGCAGTGTTTAAGGCCAGGTTGGATGGGGCTTTGAGCAACCTGGTCTCATGGAAGGCATCCCTCCCCATGGCAGGGGGGTTGGAACTGGATGAGCTTTGAGGTCCATTCCAGCCCAAACCGTTCTGTGATTTTAAATTTATCTTACTAGGAAATGCACCGTCCATCCAGGAAAGCTGGTAATTTTATGAGTGGTTTTAGCCAAAGCTTACATTGCACTGTCCTATTCAGCAAGCAAATCATGCTTCCTGAATACATTTTCTGATAGAAAACCATTATGTTATTGTATGTACTCTCTATCAAAGCAAGGAATCTATTAGGAATACCGACAGATGAGAAATCAGATGGACAGGGTTATCCAACTGACAAATGGTGCCCAGATGAATTTTCAATAGAATTATTAAAAAATCCTCAAGGATTAACTACCATTGATTCTCTGCTACAAAGTGGGAGGCCACCTTACCAACCGATTGCCAAATTTGGTAACACATACTGCTGAAATCCTGAATTGTACATATTAAGAATTAATTTGCCTTTTTTTTTTAGAAAACATTTTATTTCTTTTCACATTTTGCAAAGTGAAAAGTATTTTTAAACTGTATAAGCAGATATTATATAAATACAGCAGCCCATGGTACAGGCTTTTAAAATGATGAATTATTACGTAGCTTAAAATAAGTATATATCAAAAGACCTGAAAGAAAATCCCTGTAAATGACACCAAGATGTTATATTTTTACCGAACATTAGAAGCCCACAGACAACATTACAATATATAAAGAACCAAATATATTTAGATACTGGGGAAAAAAAAGAAAATAAATGAAACCATAATTTTGACCTATGCTGACGTGATGAATTAACTATATGTGACCCCAGAATTTATCATTTAGAGTTCCAGGTGAATGAATTAGATTAACCTCTAGGGCAACAGTTTTAGAGAAGGAATCCTCCTACTTCCTTTCTTGCCATGCAACTTTTTAAAGAAGTAATTTAATCTAATCTGAAGCATCGATCTTACTTATATTTTCATTTTATGATGCCTGATAGAGTACAGAAGAGGTGGTAAAATATTTTATCCCAAATCAGATGTACGCATTTTTCAACCCAATTTCCAATTAAATAATTGCTGCAAACAGAATTGGTGAAGGATGTGCTTTTAAAATTTATGTATGAGCAAAATTCAAGAGGCCTAAAGACATTATCAGGTTTCTCTACTTACAGCTTTAGCCTTAAAATACTTTAACTTCTAGATTTTTTTTCATCCAGTTTCCCTGAACTATTTTAGGTCTGTCAATAGGTAGCAGACAAGTCACATACCTACTCTGAAGATCAAATCATCTTCAATGGGATTCTCTTTTCTTTTGCCAGTGCTGTACATGCTTGCAGGTCTCTTCACAGCTTTCTGCTTCACATGACCACTGCCAGGAGATTTAACACGCCTCTTAACCCCTTCAGTAGTAGGGGACACATCTGCTGATCTGACCACTTTAAGTTTGAACGGGCTGCCCTTGATATGTTGATCATAAAGTCTCAGTGACAAAGTGAAGTCCCCTTCTTTCTGAACAGTATACAAAAATTCGTAAGTGCCGTTTTTATTGTCAAGTATCTCTCCATCTGCGACACTCCCATCAGGCGTGCTCAGTTCAGCAGTGAGGTAAGCATTCCCAGATTTACAGAGCTCCCCATCTTTGTCCTTGGTTGTGATGGTAACAGACATGGGCTGTCCGATCACTGTCTGCCTCAGTCCCTCACCTGTGGCAACTGTTTCAGAGGCAACAGCATTGGTGGTTAAAATAGTGCCCAGGTTGTGAATGGACTTCTTCAGGCCTTCTGTTTCCACTATGAAGTCCAACTGGTCGTTTTCACGGGGCTGCAACGGGAAGTCCCGCTCAGCCAGCTCATTCAGCTTGTCGCTCATTTGCTTCTTCACCAGCAGAACTTCAGTTTCAGTGCCGTGGTTGAGGGCTTGGGCTGTAAAGTTGCTGCAACTTTTAATGCTTTCTTGTCCTTCAAGTAAGGAGTCCAGCTGTGTCTGGAGGACCTGTGTACATTACCAGACACCAGATTAGCATTATGTTACAAGGACTGCCCAGCAAGATGTAGCATGCTTTATATCTGAAGGCCTTTGTAGAAACCCAATTTATAGGGTTTATTTTAGAGTTTATTTTAAAGTTTCATTTTAGAAAAAGTACCATGCTGATCCCCTACGTGTTCTTGGAATATCATGCTGCAATACAAAAAATATGCCCTGTTTTGTGTTTTCGAGGCTTCGTAGATCCACTGTCACACTAGGTTGTGCCCCACCTGCTCCATCTAACTCTCCATAGTCATAGTTAATGAGATAATCACTGGGAATTGAGCTGCATGCACAGGGGTAGAGATACTTTGGAGTCACAGGCCCATTACTAAGGGAAGCTGCAAGAAACTTCCTGAAAATGTCTTCAGAGCCCAGAGAAACCTTGGGTTACTCCTCTGTGGAGACAGACAAGAAGGCACTGTACAGCCATCTTGAGGGAAAGTGTGATTCCTGGTCTAGATAAGTGAAGAAAGAAGTCTCTCCGTCAGAAGCGGGTAAATTGATCCCCCAGTTTCAGCAGACAGGAAAGCAAAATGTAAAGGATGGATTGTGGATATTAGGAAAAGTTGGGTTGAGTAGTCTGAAATTTTGGTGGGCAGCAAGTAGCTACTCTGTATTTAAGACTGAGAAAGAGTTTTTATTACAGGCTGAGTTCTGTCCCTCGGTGTAAAACCCTTAAAACAATACTGACCTCAAAATTGTTAGGTGTGGGCTGGGAACAAGGCTAACTTTTTGTTTAAAACCAATTTTGCAATGATTTGGAAAAAGGATCCCTGAATTATAACAACCTAGCAGAGAAATTCACGAGAGTCAGGAAAACCCAAACATTCCAGCTATCCCCCACACTCTCTGACGAAATCCCCAAACCAAAGTACCCAGTCACACATGTGGTATATTTTTCCCACAAAGGAGAACTAGGGCACAGACATTACTGTGCATCAGAGAACTTATTTTGTTGACTACCACTGTAAAGTAAATATTTTTGAAACTTTTCAATTGATTTTAATGTAAATTTGGAGACTGGGTTTATTTATTGCTATGACTTCTCTTGCTGAGACACACAGCAAGAGAACGTGTGCCTCTCACACATGTAATGTGCCTCAATACACATGTAATGACACAACATTCTAAGGGCATTTTTCTTCTGAATTTTACAAAGCTGTCTGCTTTTCACCCACTGGAGAAAATCCAGGCTGATGAGAAAGCGGTAACACAAAATCTTTAGCAAGCAAAACAGAATGAACAAATTTCAAGACTACACTGAAATTTCAAGTTAGTTGTTTTTCTAGGCTACTCTCAGGATTCAATACAAGGCATTTCTAATCTGCTTTGTGTTTATTCAAGGACACAAGTAGTTAAACAGATAGCATAGCTAATAATGTCCTAGGATGACAAAACCCCATATGCTTGGCATAAAAAACCATAAACTGAGGAGGAAGACAATTTGCAGCTACATTTTAACCTATTATTTTCTCAAAATAGTTTTCTTTCATTACAAAGATGGAAAATATTAAATCTTACAGTAGTTAATATTTAAAATGCATTTTAGAGTATCTTACATGAAACCTCTTTCAGTCCATTGGACAACTCAACTGAATCGCCAACTTTCTTCTGGTAAAGTGTAGCCCTTTCATTTTTATGTTTTTGTAAAGTATGTGATCAGAATAACAGAATATTTGGGTTTGAATTATTTTGCAGAACTACTATTCATTCAAAAGTAAAATCCAATTCCTATAGATTTTTTTTTATACAAACAGGGGAGATGCCTCTTTTACGGCTTTAAAGCTTTATAAAAATTTGCTTCTCTGATGCCCAAAATAGGTTTCAAACTATTTTAAATCCCTTTAAAAAACAGTAAGATAATTTAACATCATATTCCCTCTTATGTGAACTTTGTACACACCCTAAGTATATTTACTTGCTAAGAAAATAAGTTTTTGTGACATCTTGAATACGTTTAGATGAACCTGAGATCTAAGTCCGAATTTTAAAGCTCCTCAGCTCCTGCTTAGCTCTGAAGATGACTCAATTCTGTGTGTTCCTGAAAGTACGCATCTTGTGTACATGTTAGAATTCCTTCATATTCACAGGCTCAGTTCAATACCTTCCTAATGACCAAGCCTGTTCCAGATCCAGGAATGCAGCATTCCTCAGTTTCAGACATCTGGAGATGCTCAAGCTGCTCAGTAATTGCAGAGAATGCCCAAAGATACTAATATTATCAGGCACTCTTGAAACTCCAGTTGTTGATGCTACTTTCTTTTGAAGGCTTTGTGGGAAGAGATCTTTCCTTTATATGAAACAGACAAATGACGCCCAGGAAGACAAGGACTAAATTATTTCATTTGCCTGATTCAGACTGACTAGTCCTCAGCAAAACCCCTGCCCATCAGGATACTGGCTCTTCTTTGCAGAAACGCAGATTTCTGTTCTCTTCCTTTGAAGCTTAATCTACAATACAGGGGAGGAAAGCACAAGATTCAATCATCCAGATAGGAAGTAAAAGAGTGAATACAACTCTGAAATCTACTGCTGTCTGCATTCCCCCGAGAAAGTGAGGTGTCCCTTCAATCTTTATGTGTTCCAATGAGTGACATCTAACATGATATAAGTTAGCAGGCACTTGAAAGGAAAACAGTGTTTTAAAGCAAAACAGTAAGCTCAGTTCTTCAGAAGAAATTGGTTGGCATATATCTTCATGGGGGGAAAGGCGGGGGGGGGAGTCATAGGATTGCAGCCCAAGGATTTCAGACTTTCCTTTGGTGTTCTCTTATTGTCATCTATACATAAGCATGTTGGCTTTAAGCAGATGCCTACTTACTGTGTTGGCTATTTTAGATCCTCATACACCATGCACAAAGGGCTATCTGCCCATACAGGGGCCAAATTCCATTTATAAGTCTGGACACCCACAAGGAAGGCTCTGCAGCATTTGATTTCAGGAAAACAAAGTTCTCCCCAGGATCTCAGACACAATTGGTCAAACTGGTGTCCTGCATCATTTGTAAAATACGGTTGATTAAATTAATAGCTTTTTATTGAAACAAAACATGCATCTTACTTTATGTTTAAGGCCATAATTCACTTCCAGCTCCATAAGCAGCAAACTCTTTCGCACATTTAAAGTGTTCTGGACTTCATCAAAAGTGGAATGAATGTCATCTACAATGCTAGCCTTTTGGTTGGTTAACTGGTGTATGATTTCAGATATAAAATGAAGTGCTGAGTCGATCTCTGGAAGCCTGAGGGAGGGATTAAATTACAAAGATTGCTTTTTCAAAAGTCATTAAACATTGGCCCTGGCCCTGATATCTTTGATGGAACCATCTCATCAGCAGGCTGTCTCTAAACTCGGTCATTTCCCAGAAGTAACTTCATTCCTTTTATAACCACATAGTGATTTTGGTCTGACAAAATAAGGCTAAGCCAGGGCCCTCCCTTGTGGAAATCCATTAGACTTTAAGTATTTCTAACAATGAGGCCTTGTATCCTCTGTCCTTTATGCAAATGTATCTGCTCAGGAAGATATATCTAGATCTACCCCACTTTCCTTTTTTTTAGCCTTTCTGCCACTGTAGTGTTTGTACCAACCTTTTAAGCATCCAGTACTATTTATTTATCATTAAATTCATGGCTGGGTAGTGCTTTTCTCCTTAACATTTTATGCCCCTTATTTGGAGGGCAGTTGAATTTCTACTGACTTCTGTTTTGTGAAGGACAGATCGGAATCTTTAGCTCTTCTCTAACCCTTCAGTGCGTCACACTCAAAGGGTTTTTTTTTCCTTATGCTAGCCTCACTATCTCTGTATTCTAAGCAAAGGTCTATGGCACATCTGCCCAAGGCAATGCAGGAAGCCAGTGGTAGAACTGAAAATAGAAAATAATCAGTGGAGTCTCCATACCTTTTGTTGACAGCATCCAGCTGGACTTGGAGAGAAGCCTTGTGTTGTTCCACCACATCCTTGAGGGGTACTGTGGGATGCTCTGCATGTTCTCCTTCTGTACACTCCCGGCACATGGCAGTCTCACAAGACTGGCAGTAAAATTCCATCACCTGGAAAAGTGCAAAACTCTAAATCTAAACACCGCAGCAGTAACATCACTCAAAGGACATCTTACTGGGTCTTGAACTCATGTTATTATCCAAGCTCTGAGACCAAGTTTCTCCTTTCTTAGCCACCACTAATTTACTGCCTAAAAGATGGCTGTTATTCTTACATGTTCATATCAAAATACTGGTTTAAATGCATTTCATTCTATCAGAAAGTGTCAGAACAGCAGCCTGGGAAACAGAATACTGGACTTCAAGGCAGGCCCTAACATTATCTTTATACTGTGTACCAGTAAGTTTTGCTATCTCTCTCAACTACTCCATGAAACAACTCAAAAGAAGAGGGCATTCAAGTCCCCTCACTAACTGAATCCTTAGTCTCCCTAGACTGTCTGCCAAAGAAAGTACAGACTTAGGCTGTTTTTCATAACAGGGCCACCCAAGGGACATGACCTTGATGGAGCTCACCAAACAGCGTGTTTATTTGCTAGAGAGAAACACCCTAAATGAATCAGTGTCCTACAGAGAAAAATCTCCATATCCAATTACTAATCCCTTAAAACCATCAAAACCTCATATCTGAGATTATAATAAGAGTGCTGACCTAAACTTGAAAGAGGAAAAGATTGTTTCAGCCTGTTATGTACCCAGTAAGACGCTGTCTGGAGATAAAAAGAGATCTTTACATGTAATAAATACCCAAAATTCTGAATATATTCATGAAGGAAAAGAAGCAGAAAAGTGCTGTGCCCGAAATAATGCACAGATGCAAATTTGGCATGAGACTTTCTATTACAGCCAGGAAGTCCTCAAGCACAAAGCGTTTTAGGCTTAGTAAGTATATAAGGAAGCTCATAGTATATGCTTCAAGGCAAGACATTGGCAGCTCTCTTGCATTCACAGCATAGCATCAGAACCTTGGCTGATGCTTCTGGCACTCAGACTTCTCACACAAAGATGGCTGTGCTGGAGATGTTGGTTGACAACAAGATGGTCGTGTAGAAATGGCTGGTTTTAGGTGAGCAGAGGAACCTGTAACAGCACCGTGCAAAGTAGCTGCCTACTCCAAGACATCTTGAGAATTAGGAGGGTGAAATAAGACTGTGATTTGCATGTGGCTATTAGCATTAATAGGGTTTTTCCTTTGATAAGCTCCTTTTTGTCTTATTCCCATTCTTCCCTCTTATCTCCATTCACAAGATACGGGATTCACATGCAATGAGGGTTTAAGACATTTGTTGGCCATTTGTGTAAGCCACTTCAGAGAAAATTTAAAAGCTGCTCCAAATAAACAGTGTAAGATCAACTACATCAGCCAGGAAAACAGAATAAAACAAAGCAGACCTTCTAAACAACCACCATCCCCATCAACACTACTCTAGTCACTGTGAATTTAGCAGTTTCACGTTAGTACATCCTCTGAGGCCTGACAGTTACTTTGGTAGGCACTAAGATGTGATGCAGTCTTACAGTGCCTAGAGGAAATGAGTTTAAAAGAGGTTAGGCCTTAAATTCTTTTCAAAGGCTTCAAAAATTTGCAGCCAGAAACAACCAAAAGGAACAATATTTCATATATTTTATTAGGAAATTCTTTTTATTTTTTTATATATATGTCTTCTTATATGGTCAAAATTTAATTTCTTTTGAATATCAAAAGTTCATCTTTCTGCCTCTTCATAATTTAATGTGCAGGTTCAAGATGTTTTAATATGCCTTTATTAAATATTTTTATCTTTGGATACAATGATTAGAATAATTTAATATTTCTGTTTCCTATTGAGCACCTCATAATAAGCATCATTATATTTGCAGCAACATATATAGGAAAGAAAGCATCTCATTGGCATATTAAAGTTTAGCCTAAATAAACTTTCTTCCTTTTTATTAAAGCACCAGAGAATCAATCACATAAGCTAGGATGGTAATAGTGTGAAAACCACAAAGATGTAATTTCTGCATAGAAATAGTTGTCTTTGCCTCAGTCAAACTACAATGTTTTGAGTGAAGCAGCTTTCATTTCACATCAAAATCTGAAGATTGTGCCATAGCTAAAGGAGAAAGAAAACCTAATATTAATACAATTCAGGCTTCAAGTGCCTAGATAAGCTGATTTCCTAAGATTTTGTGTAGCATTTCTTAATCAGGTGAGATTCATTTCCAGCTACAGATGGACAGGTCTCACTGGCTTTTCCTCTCTTCCTTCCATCCCCAACATGGGTATCACATTTTGTGACAGGCAGAACAAAATTGTGCCAGCAATGAGCTCTGTTTATTAGCTCTAATTCTCATTAAGAGTCTAACTCTGACATTCTGATTCTTTTATTTAGCCTCAATGACACACTGAATATTACACAATGAGATAACACGAGTAAGAGCCATGGTGGGAAGTACAGAGGTAAGGAGAAAAAGTGAGGTTTTGTAAGGTATGTTATAAAGTCACTTCATCAGAGTATCAAGGATAGGTACTTTATTTTTCTAAGAGAAACATACAGGCAGTAAGCAACACCTGCACAAGTTCAGGAAATGTTTTTCTAGACAAGACCTTATACCTGTCAAATTGCCAAGCTATTCTGTGATCTTCCAAGAAAAAGCTAGTCAGAGATAAGGCACTCTCTCCTGTCACAAGCATTTAATTTAATATGGGGTATGCTCTCTTGTTACACTCTATAGGCAGAAAATACACTGCACCTGTAAAAGCATGGATCTTAGATGCTGGGCTGGCTTTCACTTCAAATTCAAATAAAGCCCAAGCATGGACTTTCCAGGATGGGTGATGGCAAAGAGGCTACACCACTCATTACATATTATGAAGTAATGGACCTAGAATTCTACATCCTTCCCTGTCCTAGCTGTTGTACCTGCCCCTAAATGACTGCAGGTCAATGTTTCCAAGCCATCCAACAACAGCTGCAGTGTTTAACAGCTGAGGATAAAGCCAACCTTATTTTAACGTGTAGGTAGAAGATAAGAATCTTCTGCTAGGTTCAGAAGTTTCATAATATATGTGCCCTATTACCCCAGTTTAACAAGACCATATATTTGTGCTTCACATTGGGTGCATATGAGGAAGCATTTGTTAATAGTTCAAGTGCAGGAAACAGTCTCTTGTGTTAAGATACAAGCTAAGTTTCATTTTTTGTAAGAATGCACACAACAAAGATGCCACAACAGAGGATGAGAGGTTGTGAGCAGAAGGAATAGGATACATACACATATGGAAAAAATGAGTGGTGGGAATAAGAGACCAACTGGAAGGGAAAGTATCTACATGGCCTGATGAAGGCTAAGTAACAAGCGGAGAGGAATGCCATTGAGAAAGTATCTGTGCATCATTTTCTATTTGATTTTAATCAGAGAGGCTTAAATCCAGCATGGCTGGAAAGACTGATAAAACTTATTTAAACAGAAACTTACTCCCAAGCTAATGCAAAGAAAATCTGGTAATATTTAAATGAAATACACTTGATGCAAATTTTTACCCTTGATAGTAAAACCACAATGGGTCTACCAAGCAAAACATAAAAACTAATGGAGAGCAGAATGACTGCTGGTTCTGTGAAGACGTTCTGCTTCAGCTACCACCTCAATCCTCTCTCACTCTCTAAAGCCCCCAACAAAGCTGCCAGCAGCCAGGCACTTGCCACACAGTGCCCTCGTGCTGTGTATGCATGAAGCCAGCAGAAACCTATTTATTTCCTTGGTGAGGCCTAAGGTGCCCAGCACCTTGCCCTGCACACTCTGCCCTTCAGCCAGACACTCCTGACCAGCCTCAGGCAGTTCTCCCCAAAGCTTATCTTTGCTTTAACCAGCCTCAAACAGTTATCCCCAAAGCTCCTCCCATCACAAGGACCAACGTGTGAACTTTAGCTTTTAATTTCCTAGCTCCACAAAGCTTTAAACTGGAGTCACCTTCAGACTGTCCCCAACCCTCCCAGGTACTTACTGAAGCAAGAAGATACTCCTGTCACACACTACTCAGCATCCTAAAGGGCATACTGTGTTTCAAGGCAAGACATTGGGTTTGGAGGACTTACAAAAACACCTTTCCCTAGAAAGGAGTTCTCAGAGTGGTATAAGGTGTCATTTTTAATTGTAGGCAAACCAGTTTTTATTAAGCACACCTGAAGAATGATCAGCTGAAAATGTTAAATGCAAACCATGTAACATCTTCATTGTGACCATTTTCTGCATTTCACAATCAAGCGACCCCTTTCACGATTGCTGTGTCAGAAAAGAACTATGATTCATTTTAAGGAGAGCCAATAAAATGCAAATGAAAACTAGGAATGTATTAATCAGTAACCACTACACACACATAAGTATAGCACACATTTAAAAAGTTATACCAGTTATTCATTAATCTGAGTGTACAGCAAATCAGTTCGACAAGTCCCTCGAATTTCAGCAGGTCAGTAAAGGTAAAGGAACTTAGCTGTTCCTCTAAGAGTAATCACTACTTATCAGCTAAATTATTCCTATAAAACTGCTATACCTAAACTGAGTATCAAATAAAAAAGTCCTCTGAAAGTTGTGTTAAAATACTATACATATTTCTTGGCTTGCATAGAAGCACAGCATTCAGTTCACAACACAGCATCACTCAGCTTTGCAATGTTGTCTTCTTACACGTTTGCATAGGCCTTGCTGTAAGTCAGGAGTTCATATGCCTTCCATGAAGCCACACAGGTTAACACTGAACATTTTCAAAAAGCAGTGTTAGAGCTGTTCTTGTAATAATCCGGGAATACTTACTCAGCTGGGGTGCTTGACAACTAATTCAGTGATATGATTTGAGGGCCTATGTGGGGGGGATGCTGGGTGAAGAAAGTAGGCGGAGGAAAAAAAGAAAGCATCCTCCAAGGACTGACATGTGAGATGCACAAAACACTGCAGGTAAACAGAAACTCTGTTTCTAGCCTGTGCTGACCGAAATCATCCTGAGTCCTTCTACTTGGCTCCATGTTAATATGCTCACATAGCTTTTAGTACTGCACCAGTGTGCAGGTCAGTTAAGCTTGTAAGGTCCCTGCCACATACTGACTAAACAAGCACACAGGTTCCCACAATAATAGTTGATTCTACAAGCACGAGAGCTACGGAAACCCATCACAAATAGGAAAGGCATGAGGTTCAGCACTTGCAGGACATTTTACCAAATGTGCTAAAAGACAGTATCATCCAAGATGACTGGTAAGATGAAATAATATCCTGACTACTTTAAAATGCTCCACTAAAAGCATCTGAGTTAATTGTAAGAATCACTTGTCTTTTGTTGGCATATAAAATCAAAGAACTAGTGTGATTCCAGTTCCCCCCTATCTTTTTTGAACAAAATACCTATGACAAACCAGACCAGTCAGTACATAACAGTACCTGTACACATCACAGGAGTTCATCTCACTTACGTTTCCATCATGGTTGGGACAGGAGAGTGGTTTGCCCGCGGCAACAGCGGTGACAGTCTCCAAGATGGAGGAGTCTTCAATGCTGTTGTCCGGCGTTCGTTGCAGGACATCCATCAGGTTAGTGATAAAGAAGTTGTTCTGGAGTGCAGAAACCCCTTTCTCTGGCAGAATGGAGGTCTGGCGGCACACGGGGCAAGAAAGGGTTAAGCTATGGGCTGGAATGTAATTCTGTAAGCACCTATGGGAAAGGGAGGTGGAAGAGGAGAGAAAAGCAAAGTATCATCAAAGAGGAAAAAAAAAATCCTTGCAGTTGAAGAACTTATAAAGGGAAAGGTGCATCACCAGGCTTTAGAAGTAAAAGTGGTTTCTTTTTTTCTTTTAAACCTTTTACCTCTGCCACATGATAAAAGGTTTATAAGCTGGCATCACTCTAAGAGTTATGTGCCTGCCTTTGAGATATTTGTACAGAGGGGATCCATGCTTCCAGACATCTACTGCATTCTGTTCACAGAATAGTAAAAATGATAGACTATCAGATGAAGTTTGACAGACATGAAGTTACTACATCAAGTATTTGAGCCTGTGTCTTTAACTGCCTAACCAGTGGTCGACCCTTGTCTTTCCAATAGAATCTCCTTTATTAAATTTTATTTGTGGGTTTAGTGTTTCAGAGCTCAAACCTGGTCTCAGTGAAACCGATGGAAATTTTCCCATTTATTTCAACTAGGAAAGTCATTGAGCAGTTAGCCAGAATCAACAGAGCCGTCTTCATTACATAGAGAAGCACAGCCTAGGTTATCAGTTTATGTTAAGGGGAGTTTTCGAGGAGATTTTTGTTTATTTATGTTTGATTTGGGGGGGGAGGGGAGGGTTCTTGGGGGCTTTTTAGAAAAACTAAATTTCACAGAATATGAATCTGACACAAAAGTTCTGTGATCAACAATATGCAGCAGACTGGCCCAGGTAACATTTAGTGCCACTTTTGGCCTTGAAAATCAAGTTAACAGCTGCTGGGCATGCAACATCCAACTGCAACTGGCAATTCAGTATAGTCCCATAAGCACAGGAAGCTTTGCAGAATGCAGTCCTTAATGGGAGCGGCGCTACACCAAATTCCTCAAGAGATGCCAACCAAGAAAGTGTGACCTCACGCAGCCGCGTTGCTCTTCCAAGGGTTTTTCTTGCACCACTTCTCATCCTCCCTTGGCAGCTCTCCTCCTGACACCCCAGTAAGGGCTCTATGAAAGGAGAGCTTAGCTTTGCACATCAGGCGTGCACTGGAAGAGTTCTTCCAGCCTCTCTCCATAATCAGATCAGCATAAGAGGATTACAGTGAAAACCAGAAGCTGACCTTAGGATTTACACGTGAACTGAAGTCAAGAAACTTAAGACATGGTGGTGAAAATTCTGACTTCACTGACTTCAGCGAGAGTTTCACTGCTGACTTCAGTAAAGTCAGGGTTTCCCATTCTTCTACAAAAGACCAGTTCATCTGACACATTCAGAGATCCACAGTTTTTCCTGCACCTTGTGCAAAGTTAAACATGCACACCATAATTCTAGGAAGGGGAAATCTCCTAAACTAAATACTCACACAAAATACCATTTATTAAAATTCTTATGCTATTCAATATATAATCCAAAGAGTTGGATCCCATTACTGGGTAAAGAACTCTAACATTTTTTCAGCTAACTTTTCTGCAGATGCTGTATTTTCTCCACCATTTGATGGACAATATAGCACTAATATTATCACTATGTATATTCAATTCATTTAGCTGAATACAGTAGGTGCAAGGTTTCTGTTTTATCACATCTCTTTTCAGAGCTTTTCCACTTCAGTCAACCAAGCTTCAGAATAATGAAGACATCTAATCACAGGTTATTAATAATGTATATATCATGTCTAACCCTTGGACATTACAGGATGGGATAATTAATTCTCTGCTTAGTAAATCAACAAAGAAAGATTGTTATTGTTTCTAATTGTAGACTAATCAGTATAAATTTGAGGCCATTGAAGTCCAAATTCTGAATGCCAACACTTCTCACATTGTTGTAACTGTATCCATTAGTTTCATTGGATTTGCTTTTTATTTACTCTTTCACAAAGGGAATGTATTCCAAATATTCCACTGCTGTCTCTTCTTCCTGCCTGTCACAAATAACAGTGTTTTTCTACATCCCCGACTTTCCAGCATTCTCAGACTTTATCATGCCTTGAGATGACCTTTTCAAGTAAAGAGAAAAGTCTCCATCCACGTGCCTGTTGCATGACACAAAAACCTAGTTACCAGCTTGAGGAAAGGACTTACCTCTCACAGAAAGTGTGCAGGCAGGGAAGCACTTTGGGGTTCTTGTAACGGTCCAGGCATATGCTGCAAATCAGAAACTGCTTGTCAATCTGACGGACCACAGGACTTGGGATGTTGGAGCCTTCACTGGCCATCCTAGACCACTGACATATGGGTCCTGTTCCCTTCTACCCTGCACACTGCTGGAGTGGGGTGGGGAAAAGAAGAAAAGAAGAAAAATGGCTTATAAGCTCCATGAAATAACAAAATCAACAACTAATTCACTCATGTTTCATCCTTATGCATTGAAGAAATCCCATGATAAAAACGTTCTTGTGCTAGTAGGTTCAGTCAGTGCTAACAAAGATAGGATTTCTTACATCTACAGTACCGCTGGCAAAATGATTCAACTGGAACTGCACCAGGCAGCCAAATGGCTGCGTCACAGACATTTGAAAATGGTTTGCCTAACAACTTTTTCCCTTATCAGTGCTGGTGTTGCCAAAGATAGGTTGGGACTCCAGAAAACCCCCAAAAAAGAACCTCCAGAACCTGCCAGCCTCTGGAAAGGGAATGCTCAATTTCTGCATCAGTTGTGTAGGTGAGGTAGGTGAAAATCCTGATGATAGATGAAACTGAGCAAAGAAGAGGCAACTAATAGGTGCTAAGAATCAGCAAAGGTAGGGTAAAGGATGTAGGAAGCACATCAAAATAATAAATGCAAGAAAAGTGCCATTCTAGGAAGAAAGAGTAGTAAGAATCATGTTTCTAAGACTCTTATTAACCCTGGCATATAAAGCATGAAAGAGAAGGGTAAGAAAAAAGTCTACTGACTGACAGAATTAAATTAAGAGGTTAAAGGAATGCCAGCAGGATTGGAACACCTAAGGCACAGGGAGAGAAAAACTTAGCTTCTTTTCAGCTGGAGGTACAGATTCTAGCCAACAGAATTCATATGAGGAAAGAGAAGACAGGAGAGGAAGAGGAAGGAAGCAACCTCAGGGAAAAGTAGACTTCCTGCTAAAATAGTTTAGGAAAACCTGCCAAGAAGAGGCCCCGTCAGGATGGCCCAGCAAGAACTCCTCTCCATCAGCATTTCTAGTGGGCTGGAGCCAGTGTCTCTGTCGCAGCACTGAATTCAGGGGCTCCTTTTCTGTGTGAGCAGTGCCCAGCTGGGCTCCACCGCTGGTACACTCCTAAGGAGGTAATTTCTTCCCTAGCCATTTTCTACCCCAGTTTTTAGCCATCCACTTCAGACAGTTTGATATTTGGCTTGAGGGCAGCTCAGCCTCTCTAAGACAGAAATAATGAGCCCTCTGCCTTGGTGCTGATCATTCTCATTCAAAAGTCACTCAATTCCACAATGGTTTGCATGACCTGTAGCATTTTATTGGCAGCATTGCATTAGATCTTCTTCCCGTATTGAATGCATGGCACACTAATCTGGCAGAGTTGAACTCATACTGTTCTTCCTGAGCTGTGTATTTTGCCATACAGGTATGTCTTACTTACTACACTAAGCAAGTGGCTATTTAGAATCATAGAATAGTTAGGGTTGGAAAGGACCTTAAGATCATCTAGTTCCGCCCTCCTGCCATGAGCAGGGACACCACACACTAAACTATGTCGCCCAAGGCTCTGTCCAGCCTGGCCTTGAACACCTCCAGGGTTGGAGCATTCACAATTTCCTTGGGCAACCCATTCCAGTGCCTCACCACCCTCACTGTGATAATATCAGTGACTATGGATTAGGCTGTACTGACTTCCCTGATAACAGGTTCCTCAGGAATCACCTCTGTGCTAGCAAATAGAGCAGCATAAAGTTATTCACAGTTAAGAATACCCAACAGCAGTAACTGACATTTAATTCAAAGGAAAGCGCTTACAGCAGGCCCTTTTGTTTCCTTTCTTTTCCAAGAAGGGGGAATCTGCAAGGTTAAAAATTGCTATAGTATTTGCAAAATATCATGCTTGTTCATGATCCAAAAATGCATGATTTCAGGATTGATCATTCGCTTCACTTTCATTTTTTGTTTCTTTCTCCATAGCCAGATAAAATCAAATATTACATAAACACAAATTAATTTTACCAATTTAAACATCATAAATAACACACAATAAACCTTAGGAGATCAGTTAGGAACCCATGTTACTTTTAAAAAGCTTGAGTTAAAAATGGCTTTACGAGCAGTGGAAATAAAGTTATCTAGCCTTCGCAAAACAGAGTAGAAAGAGCAGACTATCAAATATGCACCAACGTATTCATGCATTTGGCAGCATAACATGTGGAACTGTGTTTCAAAAGAGAATCCACTTCACCACTGGTGCAGCTGTGTTTGCTTCCCATTTTCTCTCCCCAAAAGTTAGGGGTGGGGACCCAACAAAACAAGGAAGATAATCAGAAGCAGGAGGACTTCTTATCAAAAGCACAGTTTCCAAGCTGGACACTGGTACATTATGAACAGTGTAAATTTTTTGCTACAGACTAAGCACAGACTATTGAGAAAAAAAACCCTCTGCTTATATGAAAGAACAGGTCTGCAGAGAGTGCTGCGTGTCATCTAACAGAAGAAAATTCTCTAGCAACCAGATATTTTCTGTAATTTCATCTTTCTGCTATCAAGTACCGCTACACCAGCCAATAGTGTTTACACAAGGACAACTCCTGCTGCCTGGAAAATGTCATATTCATTTAATCCGATCTTCATTTTAGCTTTTTACATTCCCCCAACTCATTGCAAAATCAGGTGAATCTTAGGGTTTCATACACAAGGCTCGTGCCAGCCACTTTGATTTTCAAATGTTCACACTTTAAGCTTTGTCAGTGAAGGGAATCATTAACAATTCAGAAATAAGTGCTTTCAACATCTGATGTTTTGTCTGGAATGCAGCAGGCCATGACTGTCATTTATCCCCTGTGCTCACAGACATCAGGCTAAAAACACGCACCTGGAAATAAAGTTTCACCAGTACATTTCAAGCTGTACCACTACCCGCTAGAACAATGTCTTACACAGGTGGTTCATATTAAAAAGTTTTTTCAGTATGGAATTTTCAGGATTCTGCAGCCTCCCTGAGCCAACTCTGCCTTTGATGCAATTTTGATGAATGTGTTGTTGCTACGAGAGGACAATTTTACCCACTGACTCAATGAAAGCAACTGTACAATAGAAGAGTATTTGAGGAAAAGCTGGAGATTTTTGATGATGCTTTTGAATTTCACCAAAGGCACTATTCACAGCAGTTCCTCAAAACAGCAGTGTAAGTTTCAGATACATTAGCAGTGGGAGATTTTGCAGAGTAACACTAGTTTCACAAAAAAACACCCCACCACATTCTTTTTTGTAGTAGCATCTTCTGAGCTCAGAAACTGACACAGCTCTTTTAGAGGTTCATCCTGCCTCACAATCTAATAAAGAGCAGCTGAAGCATGAGCTTTGAAAACAAGTCTAAGAATCACTTCTCTATATAGTTAATACTTCATAATTTAAACATGCAAAGCCAAAGGTCTATGAAACATTGCACCAAATAAGACATAAACCCCCACCCATTTATCTATAAGAATCACACACTCAAAACCCAGTTCATGTGTGCTGAATTAAGTGCAGGAAAGGGTTCTGAAACATGTACCCTTTGTTACGCCTTTTAAGCTCAAAAACTGTTATCTTTGCAGCCACCCCAGAAATATCATTGGACTTTTCTTTCTGCCTGGAGATACAACCATCAATTTTCATTCACAATATACTATACAGCAAAAAAAGGCGAAAACAATGGCTCTCTAAGCTAGTGGAAAGCCTTGGCTTGTTACGCATGCATGCCTTCAGGAACCAAAGTCAGGGTGCGGCCCCACCCATATGAAAAGAACTTCTTACAGCATTAGAAAGGGGAAAAAAACCTGCATTAGGATACAGCAAATAACAGTTCCAGAAGAGCTGTTTCAGATAAACAGAGCCATGTAATAGGAAGGTGCACCCTTTCTACAGGTATCTTCAAATGACGTCTGGAATTTCTCAACAGTTACTGAATTCTCTATTAGTTTCTGTGGCTCGGCCAAGAAAAAGACATTGGAAAACTTAAAACTGTGTGTTCAGTTCCAGGATTTATTCCTAAAAGTGCAGAATTCTCTGTTGCTGATACACTGCTATCACTGAACTCCACCCAGCCAGAGCTGCAACTAGCCTGGAAGTACAGCCTGAGGAGAACAAATTGCTTGCAGCTTGTTCATCCTCTTCTTATGGATGGTATTCACAACCTAGAGGGTCTATTCATGTATTATGAATGAATAGGTTTCCAATGGCAACGTTTCCAAAGGAACGGTTAGGCCTCTAGAGCTGTAAGAAAGGGTGGGGAAACCTCGATATTGTTACTCCAAGGAATGAGGGAGCTGGGGTTTAAAAGTCCTTAAAACAGATATATCATGTGTCCAAAGTCTTTAGGAATAAAGAACAGATTCTAATAGCAGCTCCCAAATTAGCGGATACAGAACACACCACGCAAATTAATAATCATAACCACCACACAGTCCACTTGTGTAAAAGGTTTGATAAGCTAAATTTGCATTCCTTTCTCTCCCACTCTTGCAATCAGCTGGGTGCCCTGTTTAAAACACAGCAACTCTCTTCATTCTTACAGCATGCAGAAGCATAATGAACGATTGGTGGCTGAAACAGAAGGAGCAACCCAGCAGCAGCAGCCACCAGGAATAACACTGAGAGAACTTGAGCGTTATTTAGACCTACCCATCTTTGTAGAAAAATAGCTTAATCAGTGCAGTGCTGAGGATAAAATCCTTGCAGGGACGGAGCTGCAGTTCCGCAGTAATCCAAACGAACAAACCATCATCTGTCAATATCTCAAGCCTCACGCGTAAAACTGTCTCAGGATCCCTACCACAGCACAGTCATTATTAGATGCATGACAGATTTTGTGCTCTACGGAATGACGCTCCATTCCACGGAGAGGACAGGTGGAAAGAAAAATGGAAGAATAAGAGGAGGCCCAGAGAAGTCGTCATGAATTTTTTTTTCCCCGGGTCATTTACAAGGGGGAGACCCCTTCGGGATTCAAACCAATCAATCTTTATTTAGCACATCTTTTTCTCACTCAGCCTGGGTAGAAAGACTGCAGCAAATGGTGCAAGGGATTGTGGGATAGGGATGCAGCAGAGAGCTGCGACGAGATTCGCTGGGTGATTTTTTTCCCTCCCTACTCAGCAATCAGCTGTTTCCAGGCTCCGCGCAGGGCCATTGAATTTGGTCACCAGAATGTTATTACAGGATTAGCAGGCAGGCACGGCTACCGCTGTGCATCTGGCATCTCAATGCCGCTCAGAAATACATATGCAAATATTACTTGGGAATCGGAAGAAGGATTTAACTCCGAAGGGGAGAGTAAATGTTACGTAACGCCCATTACCAGGACAGTCGCCACGGATGAAACGAAAGCACTTTCGTTTGTAAAGGAGACAAAGTTTAACACTTAACGATTCCGCCTTGATTTTTCCGGGATTCAGAGTATTTCTCAGGACATAATTCTTCCCTGCTCCAACTTCCAGCAGCTACAAAAGACCCCCACAAGCGCTCTTTGTCTCGCCAGATATTTAAAGAAGAAGCAAAGAACCTCTTCAGAAAGCTGTGCTACTGACACACGAACCAGCAGCAGTTTCTTCTGCTACAGAGCTGTGTATTTGACCTGACGCAGACTCAAGTCAAATACTTAAGGCAGCAATTAGTAAACTCATATTCAAGGAACCTGAGAATCAGAGCTACCAGTCTGTTCAACTGTTGTACAAACATTAATACGAAGGTGTATTCTCTTAGTTAATCTGTTTAATTGTTTAAAAAAAATGTAAAATCACAGATCAATTCAGATCTAACCAGGCAATTACCAAAAGAAATTCAGTGTTTGGTATTTTTCAGCTATGCAGAGAAGGTTGTTAAAAAGATGCTTCTGAATACGCAGACACTACTGAAGTAAAGCAACACAGAATTAGCTTTGTCTTCCAGTAAAACAGCTGGTGGTTTTTGCAGACTAGGTAGTATTTGCATCTCTAAATACAGTGTATCTTTTCTTTTGAAAAAGCAAATCATATGCAAGTATTTCAGCTAACTGAAGCTAACAAAGCTACCCACAAATAAAAGGACACAAAGGTCCATTTGCATCAAGAATAAAAAATGTGGGGTTTAAACACTGTCTGTGCTACTCTGACTTAATTAGGACAGATATTGTTATTTCAGAAGTTTAAAATGTTGCCCTAAGCTTTTCAAGCACAGTATCCAGAATAGAATTAATTTATTCATTTATTGCACCGATGAGGTAAGTAGTATTAATAATCATTTAGCATGGCTGAAAAGTAATCTCAATTTCTGTTAAAAATACAGATTCCCCATACATCATTTACTTTTCACTTGGCAATCATTTACCAGATCTATTTTATGCATCAGGCAGATCCAGCCTGGTTTCCCTGGGTAATGCCCACAGGGTGAAAGCATGTTGTAATCCAGTTTCTAACCTGAAATGAAACATCAGGCAGCGTGTGTGCGTGTGTTAGGATTTTGGGTGCTTGTGCCAAAATACTGCTCCTCTGATTCCCTCAACATGTGCTAACTGCGTCAAAGAGAGAGAACAAAGTACGTTTCATTTTAGCTCCAACATTCAGCAGGTCAGAAGAAGCAGGCATCTGCACAGCAGGGTTCACAGTTTAAAAAGAAGGCCAGAGATTTCAGGCACATTTTTGGAGGGGTGGGATTTGGTGGTGTTGGGGGGGTGTTTTCTTTTTAAACTGTTTAGGGAACTCCCATTGCAAAGAGCAAGCAACGTATTCACTCCCACAGGGAGATCCAAGTCCTTTTGTTTCCACCACTGGAACAATAACAGCCGTGAAACAAAAATCAAGAAAGAAAATTTAGAAGTAGCTCCCCCCAGAACTGAGGTGAAAACTGTCAGACTGAAGCATACAGACAAGACTTAGCTGCTCACTTTCCTTGCTCATTTCAAGCATCAAACTTACATACACTAAAACAGAATGAGGAGTACTGCTCAAATTACTATTTCCATTTACAGTCAGTAGTAAGGACTGCATACCCCTCAAATCAGAACCGATCCCATAACATACCTCATGGCCAAAGGAGACCGGAGGAAGCACAGCTGCAGCCGCTCTCACAGAGATCTACACCTCCAAATGAGAGATTGCTTCAAAGTGCAGTTCTCTTATAATTAACTCTGAGAAACTGCCTGCTGACAAGGAGCTGATAGTCTGCAAACAGTCCTGCTTCTCCAACAAAACAAAAATGTGCTACTGTGCAAGGAAAACAAGACAAAAGTCTTAGAATTTCCCTTGTGATTTTTATTCGTACAAGTTGAATGTTGATATGTGGTTTTCTTCTCCTTAGTGAAGAGGAAATGGGTTTGTAGCTCAGTGAACAGTTGTGCACTTTACCCCCATAGCAGTTATTACCAGCCTGGGTTTATTGTATGTGTATTTCATCTGAACTGGGAGATGAGAGTGGGGGTTGTTGTAATGTGCTTAGTTTTGGTTTTGTGTTTGGTTTTTTTGTCTTTTTTTGTTTTAAAAAGAACAGGCTACTTTCCCTCAGAAATTTGCTGCACTCACCGTTGTTGCTGTGAGGTGTCCCTGCCCACGGCAGTCAGTTTGGAACTAGATGATCTTAAGGTCCTTTTCAACCCTAACCATTCTATGATTTATCTGCATCACTGTTGATTTGTGAATTAAGTTCAGGAGAAGAAAACAGTACATGCCATCTTTATAGTGTCATGGAAGAGTGATCTAGGCCCTGTAAATGTCATGGGCTTTGAAAAAATTATTCTTTTCTCTGTTCCAAACACAAGCTCAGTTCATATTCTTAGGAAGCCCATGAATTAGAAGTTACCAAAAAACATGCAGCTAATTTACAGACCATAGGTAGATATTGTTATATCCTTCCCTAACATTAAATAAGTCATCCAAATATGCCAGTTAAAATTAATGGTCTGCACTGAAGCCTGTACTACAAATTGACCAAAGGGAGAGTAGTTTAACTCAGTCTGTCAGAAAGAGATTGTAAGGTCAGCAGAAAAAAATAATACTGGGTTAACCCAGATTAAATGGCCAGCTAATAAAGTCCTGGCAATTAAGACTGACTGGAAAATAAGAGGTGTGATAGACCAGAAATCAATTACCCAAAGCTGACATGCTGGGAATGAGGGCTAGTTTGGGAACATATATATAAAAGAGGATGGGCTGTTACAGTCATCACCCAGTTCCAATGGCTTTAATTTGCCCCTGGCACCAGGAAAGCAGCTGAGTTGAAAACACCAAACTGTCATTGTGGGACTATGCCTACATCAGGAATCAAGGGGCCTTAGTCATCCTCATGAGACAGCAGCAGTGGAGGTGCCCTTACCTTTCTTTACCCATGCAGACTCAGCAGCTTCTGCAGAGCAAGAGCTGCTTCCAGCCCCAGCTCCACAGTCTCCCAATAGCCCAGGCTGTAGCTCACATGGCCTAGGAAGAGCCACAGCTTCCTCCCATTGTGGGTCTGTAGCTAGAGGGCACGTCCGCCCCAAAAGGAACTCTGCTAGGTCCTGGTTCCTCCCCACCAGCCACAGCCTGGAGCCACAATCCCTATCCCATCAGCAGATGCTCTTCCCTGAAGCCAGTGACCCAACACATGGCTTGTCATACATAGCCTGGGAGGCAAAGAACTTGAGAGATTTGCCTGGGATATAATGCTGGGCTGCTGTAGACCTTCCCAGCCCCGCCAGCACCCATCCTTCTATGCCTTTGCCACCTTATTCTATTTCCTTCTACCGTCTGCTTACGCCTAGTTTATCTTGCCAAGGTTACAGCTTTTCTAGCACAACTGCAGTGAGGCTGGGACAGCCTGGCCTCCTGGCTCAGCTAGCCCAAGCTTGGCTGCAGTGACTGCATTCCCTGCCTGTATCCAGCACTGATGTTGGAGGTCAGGCAGCACCAACTGCTTTTCTCCCCTCCATGTTACTCTTTCCTTTTTGGGTATTTGCCATTGTGGTTGCAGGGCCAGGCACTATGGACACCAGAAAGAACCTCTAGTGACTGCATTCTGGCATTTCTTCTGCACGGCAATGGGCTCACCCTCAGTACCAGTCAGATTTTGATGTCACGAACAAGGTTTCTTTTAAAAGCTTTCAACTGCTAAAGGCACAGGAATAACAAGAAAAGAAGCCATTGCTGTAAATGAAAGCCTTGCTTAATAGTTTTACATACTTAATGCTTTGTTGCTTTTTCCTCTTTCCTTTTCTCAGTGTGTAAGCAAAGCTTGAACACCTGAAATACAGGGGTGGGCCTCTTAAGACATAAACATACTAATGCTTTATATTCCTGCAGAGGAGAAAAGGGTTAAGAGTGGAATCTAATGCCCCCTTTTCTTCTCTCTCCCCATTCCCACAACTTCTGTCTGCCTCCACAGAATCCTTTCTCCACCACCCTTCGGTGGTGCAATAGTCCTGCTTCCGTCCCCTCCTAGCTGTCCAGTCCTTGGACATAGAGAGGACCTGCTGGTGGCTGCCCTACACACACCAAGGGATGAGACTGGCAGGTTAGAGCTCGTGTGGTCACACGTTCATCACTCAACTGAGATATGATACCTACTTCAAGATTGTCTGTCAGAGGGTTTCAGGACCTCATCTTGGGTCAGGACCTTGCACAATAAATTCCGTCACACTCGGAGCACGCTGGATTTACTGTATGTGCAAGGACAATTTGAGTGCTTGCAGTGGAAGCCCATGAATTCCCCAACTAAACGGACAACATTGTCACAAATGAGGTTTCAGAGAGAAGGGGTAGGAAGTGAGGGGGAAAGGGCATGCCAAAGGAAATGACAGGATTAAACCATCACATATCAGGTTAAATGACAGCCTCAGAGCTGTCATTTAGGGCCCTTTCCATGTTTAATAAAATGACATATTCTCAGGTGAGCTATTAAAATATCTGCAGTGCTGTAGGTCCAAGCAGTTATTTCAGGGGCTAGATGTTGTACAAGCCTAACTAGTAGGATCTAAAATTGTACACTTGCCATCCAAAGCAGTGAGTCAGAGCACCTATAGTGAAAAGCCCCCTACCCTGGTTAACTACGGAGTGCTGTTAACATCACCCTTACAACTGTACATTTTTGACTCCCTAGGCCTACCTATTTTGTTAACACTGACGGGTCTCTGTTCAGCCTTTGTACGTACACGGGCTCAAATAAAGCCAAGCTGAACTGACAAATAATTAAAACTGCACATCAAAGCACTGCTGCTTCCATAAACATCTGCTCTGAAATGCTACTTGAAATGAAATTGCTCCATGGAGACTTGATACTAATCACTGTTAACCCCTCCAGGCACAGGATAACAGACAGTACAGACAGAAAGCAGGGGACTGAGCAGGAATCTATTTGGAAAGATGTCTCTGGCCTTTCCTACATACTGTCAGATATAAGGTATGTTTTAAAATGCTCTAGGCATTTTCTTCAGAGTTGCTCAGCAATGGCAAGAAAAATAAAGGCAAGTAACAAATGCTCAGTGCTTTTGGGATTGAGCTGTGTGGTAAAAGCTGAACTGCTCAGAGATCATCCCCCCCAGTCAGTCACCTCTGGATCTGCCCCACACTGCATCTCCGCTTGATCTTACAATTCTGTAACTCTCCCTTTAGGAGAGGTGATATACATTGGGTACTGGAGCTTAGCCATATATTCTCTGTTGATCACTGCAAATTTAAATTCCTCTGCTTCTATTTCCATTTATCACAGTAGGATTTTGTTGAACTAGTACAAAGTTAGAGCCAGCAAGGCAGAAGGCAGCACCGAGCAATCGCTACATGCCATGTAACTTCTTCACAAAATTAACTTTAAATTTAAAGAGACTGCCAGCCCTTCAGAATTCTTTTCTTGCAGCCTTCAAAACCCCACTGCCCAGCAGATACAGTGTATGGAAAATAAACTGGGAGGAAAAACTAGGTGTTTCACAGCAAGAAACAGCAGACGGAATACAAGCATTAAAGAAGCAAACTATGAGGCAGAAGGCAAAGGAACTCATGTCCTCCTAGTGCTCAGTGCAGAGCAGGTAGGGTGCCTGAGCAGGTAAGGTTTCTGCTGAAAAAAAAGTCTTGGGAGAGGGATTAAGAAGGAGGCAGAAGGAAGAGCCCTGCTCTAGCCTGTGAGCGGGCTCACATCCTCTGCAGCACTTCCATTGTTTAAAAGATGAAATACTGGTTGCTGCACCTCCATATTTACCTTGGCTTGTGTACAGTACCCACCTCATTTTCTTGCCCAGAGCCCAGCAGCAATGTTACCTTCTGTCTGCTAAGTCTTCTTGTGAACTGATACGTCTTTAAAAAAACAGCAGTATGTCTAAATATTTATATTGTCCTTGGGTTCAGCGAAAATCTTGCTCAAGCATAAAGTTGCAGGCAGAGGTTTACCCAGGCAGGCTCTTTATGTTGGCAAAAATGCAACACTGAACTTTCACAGCTAGTAGGTAAACACATAGCTGCATCCAGCAGGTAGTCTGGCAGCACCAGCAATAGAGAGAAGCAATGTCAGAACAACCTTGGCAAAAGAAGCTCCGTGGATTTTAACAATGCCTGTAGGCACAGGAGCTGAACTGACCAAACAATAGTAACAAAAAGCCACCTACAGCTCCCGCAGGGTGCTCCAAGCACACAGATCCCAAGCGCGCTGGCTGCAATGCCCTGTCCTCCTCTTCCACACTCACAGGGCCACTCCATTTGACTTAGCAGGAGTCGGGTCCAACAGTTCAAAACTTGGAAACACCCTAAGGTCGAACTTCACCCAGTAAACACGTCTTTCCAGCCCTTAGCAAGGACAACCGTTTGCTGATTGCATGCCAGCACTCCTATTTAAAGAACTTCTCTTTACGGGAAAAAGCCGAAACCTTTCTACAGCACAGACAAAGCATTCCCTGTATCTCGTGCCTTATCTGCAAAATGCATCAGTTCCCAGTATGCGTTTCCACTGCGGAGTTTCACTTCAGTCACAGTAAGATGTGGCTATTGACTGCAAAGCCACCGTACCCCTAAGCAGGCAGACAGTCCTAGTGACCCTCTCTCAGGGCCTACCAAGCAGCTGCTCTGGCTCAGACCAGGTTTTCCTCAAGCTTTTTCCTTGAGGCACAAGGTTTTATACCTGACACAAGCTGGAAGGAGCAGCAGTAGTAAAAGGTGTCCACCTTTATCCTTCATCTCCAAAAATAACTCTCCTAAGCTTTCTGTTAGACATCTCTTCCAGGTTCTCATCACACAAGGCAGGTTCAGGCTAGATGCTCAAGGGGCATTGCCAGGCTATTTGTAAGCAAATGGCCAGGACTGATATAGGTCAGGCTTCTGCAAAAATTACATTCTCAGAAGACCCTCATACATAACTGCCTGCAAGAATATCCGTCTTTTTAACTGACATCACAACTTACAGAGCAGCAGCTATTGAAAGAGGGCGCAAGTAGAACCACTTACATGACACAATTTTAAGACTCTCCCAAGCTGAACTGGGATACACAGTACATTCATTTCTATATAAAAACGCATCCATTTTACTTTACAGGAAAACAAAGACATTTTTAAGTACATGAAAATCAAATCAGGAGGCAGTCTAGAAAACTAGAACCATGTGAATGTAGCTACCTTTTTAAATAAAAAAGCACTTGGAAAAAACACTGGCATCAGGACAGCTAGGAACAATATTGACTTTAATCAGCCACATTATCATTCAGATTGTGATAGCACCTGGAAATACATTCAAAATGCCAGAATCCCACTGTGATTGGCACCAGCTACACAGAACACAAACCCTGTGCAAGCATAGGTAGCCCATGGCTTAACACCTCATGTGAATCAGCTATTACCATTTAACCGTATCAGTGACACTGAGTGCCTTTCTAGACTATCAAATAAGTTTTCATAGCTAGCCATTAATTTGGATAAGAACTATTTTTGTAAAGAAAGAGGTGCAAGATAGTAGCTTATATAGCCTCAATCTTTTGCAGTCAGAGAACAGGAGCAGATCGCAGAATTCTCTTCCCTTTGCAAACTCAATGAGCAGATAAAAGAGCTGACATTTTAGAAGTAGTCCTTGTGATGACTGCAACAAGATGTACCATGTTGTTACTGATGCAGGTTATATGAGTAAATGATAAAACCCATTTGAGGTGTATGTAAAGAAACCAGCTCTGGGCGTTGCTGTTAGAAGTAATTGAGAAATCCTGGCAGAAAATCTGTTACAAACAGGACATACAGAGTCTGCACTATCTCAGGTACTGAAATACTTCTCCTTAGATACCACAGTGAGGGGCTGTTAGGATGTATTTCACCTAACCTAAATGCTTTTGAAAGCCTCATGAAACAGCATTTACTCGGGTTTTCATAGGTGGAGCATGCTGTACTGTTAAATCTTATTCACAATTTAGATCTATCACTTTTTACTCTTTCTATTTATTGTCCACAGATGTGCTGGGTAGTCTGTCATCCTGTGAGCTGTGATACCCATTGCCCTGGGGTGCTACAGTTGTTAATCTTTCACAGTGGATAAATTGATTAAAGATTTCAAAATACAAAGACACCACCTCTACCAGAGGCAGAACTGGAAGCACAAATCACTGAACATGAAAAGGCATTCCGGAGAGTACCCTGATATGTGTGATCTATTCAAATGCCTTTCTGTAGGCATTCATTGTCAGCCACTATCCAGATTATAAGGCTAGGACAGATTTACTTTTAATTAGGTCCAGACAAACCTTCAAAATACTCGGTGTAGACATCATAAGGGCTGTCATAGTAGCCACTCCCTTTTGACATAGTTAATGGCCATTAACGGCTCCACAGGGCTGTTTTTATCACTTTGCAGAGCCCTGCCATTCAGGGATGTCAGGTAAAATGAATCCATCAGATAGCTACCTTAATACACTAATGTTGCATGAAAAATGCCACTTTAGCACGTACACCCATTTCTAAGTCACACAAACAAGACACACCCCAAGCGGAGAACCCTTTCATAGTGAATACAATACTAACCTTGCATATCTCCCCACTACCTCCTGCCTTTTCAAATTTACTTTATCTTCAAGGAATCTTCCAGGGTGACATTTGTCTCGTTTCTCTGCAGAAGTACTCTGTATTATTCTAAAAGCAATGCCATAGAGCTTGGGGAAATCATGCCTTTATTACTATGTATGTTGATTGTTCTCATTTAAAAGTTGTCCATCTTCCTCAACGGAGGTCTCTCCAGAGAGTGCACACCTTCCAAGCAGGCCTTCTGCAAGAGCACATCCCAGAGGGGAACCAGTGGTTGTTCAGAGGGTAAAGGCCACCATTCAGGAGTGCAGATAAAGATCCATCCCACAAATTAAACATGGGAAGAAGCCTTCCTGCTCTTCTACTTACTTGTATTCAAGACTGTGCAATGTGTCAGCTGCTGATAAGACAGACAAAAATTTTGGACATTGCAAGCACAGGAAAATGGAACTGCTCATTTTTTGCAAATTCACCTTATTTTATGGAAACATTTTTGCATGCACTAGTCTAGTCTGGGTTTTTTAATTATTATTTTACTTTTCTAGGAGGGGCTAGTAAAAAAGTTAATTAGAATGAGGAAGCTAAGGGATGAGGGTGTTCTATGCCTACACAGTGCATGTAGCACAGTTCTTATAAACCAGTCCTCTATTACATACTGTTTCCAGTGTTATAAAAGATAGCACTTGTCTCCAGAGAGATTTTAAGTAAAGCATTACATTTGTGAATGAATGGAAAATTATTCCTCTCTAACTAGTAATGAAGTATCTCAGAACATGTTTGTATTTCGCAATCAAAATTTATTTCCAACTATTTTGGATGCAAAACAAAAAAACAAAATAAACCAAACCACTGCATATTTGATAAATAGAAAGAAATCTTCATGATGCAGTGCTTAATTTTATCTCTTTATTATGAAATGCTTTCTGAACTGAGATGCAGAAGGGTCAGTTGTTCCCAAGACTACACAGAGCAGACTAAGAATAGGTAAATAGGTAAAGAGGAGAGCCTGGGTTTTGTGGAGGGTCCAGCAAGCCTTTCAAGCACACTGGATAGACCACACACTAACTCATACCATGCTATATTGTCTCACACTAACACACAGGACAAAAAAACCCCTTAGATGGTATGAAATTGAGCTTTGGGTCTACCTGATTTTTAGGCCCTAGGTTTCCTAACCTCAGTACAGTGTAATTACTTAAGCTGTAAACAACGAATTAAATCTGCTGTCAAGATCAAAAAAAAAAAGCCCATCTGCAGAACCTTATCATGTGGGAGCTAATCCCTGAAGGTTTACATTAACACTTCGAACAATATAGGGATTTCAGGAGAGAAAGTTGTAGAAGGGTATTAAGTGAATACTGTTTCCTCACTGGAAAAGGAAAAAGAAAATACTGTGCAAATGCAGACAAACTGTGGCAGTTTTATCTCTTTGACATTGATGTATGCTGCAAAAGGCTTGTTCCTCAGCCCAGAGTTATCATTCCTAGGGGTCATTTTAGATCCTGAGGAATTTGTAAGCAGGCTGATTCACAGTATTTATAACATATAGCTGTTTTCAGAAGAACCAGGGTGGCCTTGAAGACACCTGACATCACTGAACTTGGTGACATCTGCTCTTTTGGGTGTCCTGTTTCTCACAGAATAAGCAAGTTCTCTAATAATATAAAACATGGGCCAAATATGGCTAGGGCTAAATATGGTACACATACTCTCCCCAAGGACCACTATAGAGATTAATGGATTCAGAGGCACATAAAAACATAATTGTTCAGATCTCTTCAAGAGCACTTCCAAGTTCAGCAAAATCTTTTGAGTGCAATCTTTTCTGGTTGTTCTGTAAGTAATTGTGTCACGTGCATTGGCACATGATTTCATCACTGTTTTGGAGGTTTTTTTTATCTGCACAAGGTGCAGAAGCACCTTTGCATTTGTGTTTTCATACTAGTCAGAGTCATGTAGCTGAGAATAATCTAGCCACTGCTCTTCCCTTGCTAAATCAACTCCTAAGTAGTTCACAAAACACACTGGTAGATACCACACATCTTTAAGCTCTCAAATAAACCAAGGTCCACTAAATTTTGATGTAGAAGGAAGCAGGCACAGTATAGATGACAATTTTCTGAATTCTGAGTTCAGTGAAGGGATATCCTCAAACCTAGCATTGCACTCACATTAAAAAATACAGCAGAAAAAGAGAGGATGTCACTCTGTATCTCCAAAATCGGAAAAAAAAAATAATCAAGAACAGAAGCTCATGGTAGCACAGAACAAATAACTTTACATGACAAAAGAACAGAAAGTCACCCAAAAATAAACTGATCATACACATGTTTAGGCAGACTAATAACACTAAGACAAATAAATAAACTGATCATACACATGTTTAGGCAGACTAATAACACTAAGACAAATAAATCCATACTGGATTAGGAGCAGGCAGATTGCTGAACGCTCATCTCATGCGTTTAGAACTTGATCAAAAACAAGTGCATCTACTCCAATCTTTATGTCCCTTTCACAGAGGGAGTCCGCCCTGGCATAAGCACTGAACATTATCATCTACCTAATTAATTGCTCCTAAAATGCATCCAAAACTGACAATATTCAGAAGGCTTGAAAGTGAGAGAGAATGAGTAATACTTTTACACAAGAGCAAAAGTGCTGACCATAAGAAGCAGAGTCTTCTACAGTTCTTCCAGGGGAACATTTAGGGTATGCATCATTACAGCACATTTTTAAGTCATTTGTCTTCTCCCAGTGGCAGGGCATATTCTTAAAGTTTTTATAGCCTAGATTTAATATCTAACAGTAAAACATAGTCATTCTGTCAGCAGTTTCTTTGTAAACTATTGTAGCAGTCCAGCTATACAGGATATATTTTGATGCTTGTGCTAACAGGATCACCATGTAATGTAAGAAGTGCCAGAATACATGCTGCTAACATTTTTCACATGTCTATGATTAGTCTCCTTCTTAATTTAGCTGTGCTTCTTTTAACCCTACAGCAACTAGCTAGTAGCAAGATGGATGGAGCCAGCCAGCATCTACCTGCTACTCTATCTCTTCAGCACCTCAAAAACTATATTCCAATTTCTGTTTCAATTTTTCCTTTTGAATGGGATTTGCTTTTGAGTTATTGCCCTAAGGTCCAGCTGGAAAGTGCGAAGGCTGCCTGGTTGCCAGCAGGCTTCTCAGCTGGCTAGATCCTTGGCTGTCCCCATACAGTACACTAGAGTGACATATTAAGTAATTTACTTAACTTCATGCTATTCCAGTTTCAAAATGCTATTCCTGTGATCAAACTAAATTACTGACAATTAATTCACCATTTAAACTAAGCAATGCCCAACCCAAATATAGCAAATCACCCCAATTATTAGAAGGAACGACATGCAGTGCCAAGATACATCTACAAATTCTGGGACAGAAAATGTCTAGAGAGTCTGTGGTAGAAAACAAAGACAAATGCCTTTAATGTTAGAATTTGTACAATAAATATTTAGTTATTTAAACCACAGAAATAGAACACAGAAATTGAAATAACCAATACAGAAAGTTTGACATGAAATGCCATTTTAATCTCTCCAAAGATCAACCTGAGTTTTATTCAGTGGGAGGCAAAGACTTTACTCCAGTTGATCAAAAATAAAAAGGAAGAGAAAGAAATCTTGCACAATTTCCCATAAACAGGAGTTCTTCCAAACTACATTTGCTAAGTGTTTGCAACCAAGCAGCTCTTTCCATTACAGTCACATATTAACATAAACCTCACAGCACATCAAGAGACTGTCTGCTATCCATTCATCTCACATAAGAAATACAACAGCAAGCCCAATTCTAACAGAAGAAGCAAATGTGTCTTGAGAAATAATCTATCACAAATGGAGGCATAAAGAGGTGAAGTCTATTTATGTGAAGGCTAAACTCTGTTCTCTTCCCTTCAGTATTTTAGAAACCTCCAAACAATCGTTATTTCCTTTCCAACATTTGTTCCTTTCAATAAATATTGATTTTGTTTCAGTCCTGTTTTTTATAACAACTCATGACATGCATTTCACATAGCTTTCCTGCATACTCCCCTTTTTTATTCAACCCACAAACATTAGCAATAACATAACCTGTAGTCTCTGAAAATAGCATATCTAATTTTGGTTGAAGGTGTCAGCTGAGTGTAAGATCTGCAGGAGTGGATTTCAATCTGACAGTCACTGAACTTTTTCACTGTGGTCCCTGAAAGCTGACTAAAAAACCCAAGTTCATATATGTTACCATGTAAAATATGGATGGGCAAAATACCAAGAGAAAATTTTTGAGGCTTCTTTGGAATTAATGGCTCTTTATAACACAGCATATTGCACTGTTCTTAAAACAACAAGAGCTATTCCTTTCTATGATGTAACTATATTAAGCATCATTCTTTATAAACTGAGTTTATTATTTGGAGGAATAGGTATGTTTGCTGTTGTGTATAAATAAATAGTTCAAACTAGCTGCACTTGTATCCTCAGGCACATTTAATTTAATGAGGCAATACACTTGCCAACTGATCAAATCCAATTCTTTTACATTTGGCTCTAGGATTTATCCTAACCTACAGTGCACCATGATTTTGTTTTCACAGAAATAGTTCATGTGTCTAGATGTAGTATTACATGTTTCTGCAAAGCTGTGTATGTTTAATACTTTATGCAGACGATTGATTACATTTCAGTTTCACTATAATCATGCACAACACTTAGTTCTTCACATTAGGACACCCAAAACCTTTTCAGTTCATTTAATTCCTCAGTTTTCCTCAAAGGAATCAGAGGCACTGCTGTGTTTATATAAGCTGTCCAAATCCTTGTTTTGTTATGAATTAATGAAATTCCATTATCAGGCAAAGACATGCCCAGCGTGTTTTCATGATGGCTTCAAGAACCAGTTATCTGGGTTTTTCCAGTAAACAACCTGAACTAAAACTGGTATTGCCAGAGAAAGAATACTATCACGGGCTGAGGAAATCCCCCAGCAGTATTGTCATCTTTGTCCAGGTAAGGTCTAATTTTCCACTGTGCATGCTGCCGGACATAGCATAATTCAGACAGCACTCACGTGTGCCATAAGGCTATGGACATTGCTTGTCTCCAACTTAGCCTCAAAACTAAGATATCACTGAACTTGTATATCATAGACTGGTTTGGATTGGAAGGGTTCTTAAAGATCATCTGGTTCCAACCCTCTGCCACAAGCCTTCCTGTGTCCCTTCTAGTGGAAGGGACACCTTCCACTAGAGCAGGTTGCTCCAAGTCCCGTCCAGCCTGGCCATGAACACTGCCAGGGATGGGGCAGCCACAGCTTCTCTGGGCAACCTGTGCCAGTGTCTCACCAACCTCACAATAAACAGTATTCTAGTTAGTCCATGGAAAATCACTTCTGTGAAAAAGATGACCACCTAAGCACCCCCAAAAAGGCATTAAACATATATGCTTCTAATTTTTATTCTGTATATGGCATGATACGTTTGCTGTCTTCCTTTATGCATTACACAAAGAAACCAAAAGATTTTTTCCCAGTTGGCTGAAATAAATGTTTCCATGATTTTTATTTTTGATTCTTCCCAGAAACCCTATAATCAAATCTAGAACTGGTTCTGTCATAAACCCCACTTTATGTTTCCTTCTGGCCCTCAAGCAGCATGTGTTAGCAGTGTTCCTTGAAGCAACAAAGAAGTTCTGTTTAGCCTTCTCCCTAAGGAAAGCTATGGCGTATTAAAAGGGTATCAAAGCCATTTCTCATTAAAAAGGATGAATCTCAAGGACTGAAATGAGCCCTCAAAGAAGAAAACCCCATGCTTTCTTTATAGCCAAACTGTGGGCACTGCAGGTCCAGATCAGACAAGGATGTTTCTTCACAACTCAAGTTTGCCAAATGCTTTGCTGAGAAGTTTGAGGAAACCTTTGGTTTATGGTAAGCAGTGGATGAGATCCAAAGCACAGAAGCCTTATTTCACTTTGTCAGCCAACTGAATGATTTCCCCTCCCTCAAAAACTGTCTGGAAACAGAAACTAACCTCCTCTTTCTGCTGGCTTTGTTTTCTAGGAGGACAATGCAGTCCCAAGATGAGGTACAGCAGCTTCCTGGTACCTTCTCTCTATAACTGCTCCAGGCTTTAGATATCATGTGTACATCTTCCATAAAATTATGGGACTAGCTTTGTAATAAACAAGTTTATACAGATTTTAACAAACCAAACCTTTTAATAAGCTTTTCATGTTTATATTCCCAAGTTTGTTCCAAATACTCGAATTGCCTAGAAACTCTCCTTGGTATCACTAGTCAATTTAATTTCAGTTCTCACACAAGCAGCAATGTGGAATTTTAAGAAAATAACTTCTGGTGATTAAGTCACAGTAACAGTTCTGTGGCCAGCTATGCAGGTAATAAATCCATTGCCCTCAAAGACAAAAAACCCAAGGCTGGAGCAGAAAGCAACTTTTCTTATGCCACATCCTTATCTAAGAAATATTTATTTAGTCATTGTAATTTCACCACAATTTTCTTATTTGTCCCCATATATAAATGAGCATTCATGTAATGTTTTGGCCTAATGACTGAGTTCAGGGTGATTTTTGTCTTATTATTGGTATATTATGTGGTACATAACCATTACAATCTCTTATTTTCACTTAAACCTATCCATCTGCCTGACAATCTGACAAGACTGTGTTTTGAAAATAGTAACATGAACTCAAAGAGGGGAAGCCAACCAACGTAAGTAACCTACGGAGAGCTACACACCAGGTAATAGCTCAAGCTACTCTTCACAAAAGCACAACAAAGTACAGCAATATGAATGCCAACTGCCAACGCCAAAAACCTAAGCACCTGGTGAAAGTAAACTCCCCTAATTAGACCTTGATGTTGTCCTCTCAGATTTACACAGTTGTTATTTTGCTTTGAATAAGCATCACTACTTTTCTAGGCAAACTCCTTGGCTCTGTTCCAATTATTTCTTTTAATATTAAAGAGCAGGAAACATTTGTCACATCCTGTGCTCTCTACACAGCATCACACGATCCCCTTTGAAATACCTGCTCTTATGGCAAGCCTGACACACAGAGTTCAATCAGAACATTTGCTATTGTCTTTTGCCAACTACAAACGAATCTCTGCACAGATGCTGAAAAGGTTTAAAGGTTTTGACAGCCATCTAAAGTCGAGCTAGCACGACTGTCAAAGAAAGGCGGTGTCAAGCTGCTTGGCTTCCCCGCTACAGACCTGACTTAAAGAAGAGAGACAAAGCGATTCCCTCGATCACATAGCATAGCTCCTGGCAAGAGCTCACTTGCTGTATAACCACTGCTCTCACAAAATACTCGAAAGCAGAAAAAGCAGACAGAGAGAAACGAGTGTGAAAGGGTAACTTACATTATTTAGAAAGACAGTGGGAAAGGTGCTGCAGTTTCTTCGTTATTTTACACTGCTGTTGGCAGAGCAGACAACCAAAAGAGTTCACCTAAAGAAATCTCTCCTTTTAATTCTCTCTCCCCCACTTCATTTAGCCTGGAGTCTCTCAGCCTGAAGAGATCCGACAGTCAAAAGTTTATCCCCTTGTATTTCCGAATGATATGGCTGACTTTCCTTGGACACATACCAGTGATGCAGTAAAAATAGACAAAAGGGGGGGAGGGAAGAAGCAATCTAGCTTGAGCCTGAATCTTAACCCAGTGTTTTCTGTAAAAGCTTTTCTGATGTCAGAAGCTCCTGTTCCTATACTGATTTGCAGAGCACAGAATCATCCATCTGGTTTCCATCAGCTGCAAATTACAGGCAAACCAGTGAATATATACAGCCCAGTTTTACCAGAACTCCCCAAGCACCAGCCTTACAAGTGACCTGAGGTACAAAGCCTTTGAAAATAAACAGCCAGCCTCATGCCGGGATGGTCTCCCATCTGCAGATGACTGACTGCTCCCCCAGCAGCCAAGAGCACCACACACCACTCACAAAGGTGGCAGCTGGGTGCCCCCCACCCTGCGGAAACAAACCAACCTTCCAGCCCTCCCTCCCAGCACAAACAGCCCCTCTGGAAGTTGGGGGGGGGGTAAGTGAAATCCAGTGCATTACTTGAAATAGTTCAACAGTTTAGCAAGTCGTTTAGAACAACCTGGTTTTTATCAACAGGGAAGTGAATGCTGATCCACTTACATCCTTTAAGTGCTTCCAGGTGGGAAGCAAATCTATTGTGTTGGAAGGTTTTGGTTAGGTTTGGGGGGGGGGGGGGGGGAGG
>NW_009944144.1:49708-93505 GCF_000696875.1 Nestor notabilis
AAGGCAGCTCTCAGAGTCAGCAGATGGTTGGTTGACAGAGAACCTTTGGGGTGAGCTAATCCATTAATTTCAAGAATGAACATTTTACCAAAAGTGCCACATGCAGAAATTTTAAAAACACTCTGTGAAAGTCCAGGGCTTGAAGCTCGTACATCATTTCCAGTCCCTATTTTCAGCTGTTAAAGGTCTACTGCCCTGGCTAAATTCAAATACCAGAAGCTTGAGGGGTCACCTATATTTTTTGATACCTCAAAGCTTTTGAATCAGCACTGAAGAACATTGTTTTCCCAATAAAAAATTGGGAAACCAATTTTATAGTGGCTAAAAAAAGTTTTGACATTGCTTGAAGCTAAAGTTGTTATCTGCATGTTCTTTTACTTTTAAATACCAAGTTTTCTTTAGTCTTTAGTATTGCCAGAGGACTTTCGCAAGCTTTCCCACTGGGAATAATCTTACACTATTTGAACAGTGAGACTCTCTAAGTGAGGCAGCTTTCACTAAAACATAGGTGAATCAGTACACTGAGTCATTAACAAAATAAAAACACCATTGTAAGCACTCTGCCCAGAAGTCCTGAGCCCTGTCACTTGCTCAGTTATGACTGTGCTCATTGTTTATTCATCTTCTACCTGGATCTCTGGATCCAGGATTGACACGACTGGACTGTTAATGTCAAAAGCAGTTGAATTATTAAAAAATACATATATATCAGTAGAAGCAAAGGAGAAAATTATGAAAAAAAATTGCTTTTCATGTATTTTTGCCTGCACTGTCACAATTCCTCCCAATAGTTGTATAAACCCACTGAATAATTTCAGTCATATCAGGTAGAATGCTAGAGATCTCAAAGGTATTATATTGCTACAGCTTTTGTGAAAACAGGCAGCCCTCCAGGTGAGTGAAATAGCATCCAGTGATCCAATGTAAAAGGCTACACATGAGCTCAGTTTCATTACTAGACACCAGAGCACCCCACACAAACAAGAGGTACATTGAGAGCAGATTTCATGTGCCCTACTGCTCGGCTGCAACCACAGTTGTGCATCTTTGGCCAGCACTCCAGCATTTTTCCTCTCTTCTGTTCTGTCATCAAGTAGTAAGCAGCAAGTAACTTGAAACGCAGACATCAACTATCAGCTGAAGCAAGTAATATTTTTTTGAAACAGCAGTAAACAAAGTTTGTTAACAGCTGAGTTATTCTTCTCCCACTTAGTAAATAGGTAGGGTGAACTGACTACATCTTGTTTTTATCAGGACTGGTATTTTCCATTAAATCAAAGGACTTGATCCTGGTAGAGCAGACTTCCAGGTTTGAGGCCAGAAATTATTTCATGGGGTACAGAAGAGTAGTCCTTGTATGATTTTCTGGACATGTAGGCTCTCTTCCTCACTGTACTATCACATTACAGGACAGGTGAAATGACTGTTATCTTTGGAATAAGAACTCTTTTTTGTGAGACAGGATGTTAAAGCAGAGAGTAGGTATAAATAACCACTTTCGGCTTGTGATGCTCATGCATGCATGACTGAATGGTTTTTTATGCCTGAGGAGCAAATGCATTAATTCACACTGATCTCTCAGGTACTCTTCAATGTATCTGTTCTCTAAAAACGCCCCGTCCACTTATATCAAAGGCTGCTTTCACAAATAACAACTCTGTGAGAAAATGTCAAGAAAATTCAAGATTCAAAATAGAAGACTGATTTTAAATGACCTTTCATTTTCTATGCTCCAGGGATCATTTTTATTCACCATATTTTTTCCCCTTCTTTTCTATTCTTCACTTCCTTTTCTGTATCATCTATGTGGGGTAGCAGCATCCTACCACCCATAGATAGCTCCTGCCTCCAGGCAGGCCAGCTGTGTGTCCCCTCACTGCTGCCTGGATATCACAAAGGCATTACTTGAAGCCCACTTTCTCACACTGTGTCTCCATGAACTTTGAGTCAGTCAAGCACCATGTGCCTATCTAGTACAGGGACATTAGTTTTCTGAATAAATGGAGATGGAAGATGTTCATCAGTTTAATGGTGAGAGACAATTTACTGTAGAAAGCTTCATACAATAAAGACTGCAACAAAGAACAGGTGCAATACGAAAACCAACCTGCTAAGAGCACTTTGCCTTCTCAGGAAAATGGCAGCTTCCATTTAGGATGTTTTCAAACTTCAGCTACAAACAACCCTATTATTTTCCATGTAAGTAGAAAACAATCCTGATTTTTCACCAACATCAACTATGTTAGTGATGTGAGTAGGACAAGAGGGGAGTAGGATGCAGCTTAGATACTGATTATGCTGATTATTTGCAGCTCTGTATGTAGGTTCTTGAAAGTTGGTTTTTTTCTTTAAACCTCATTGCATATTAAAGCAAAGAAAAACTGCCCCTCTTTGGTCAGCAGTGGACAGGTTGTGATGCATCTACTAAGATGTCAGAATATGTATCTCTCTTGGACAGGATTCTGCTCCCATCTAGTCTAGTGTGGTTGTATTGGGATTGTTGAACTGCAAAGGTAGATATTAAAGCAACCTGTTTTCCATCCTGTTCTTTGCAGTCTAAATACTGTGATAGGTGAAAGGTCTGGGTTTCGTGGAGGACACACCTTGCTGTTTAATTTGAACCTGTGAAATTGCCTGAATGATAGAAGCTCAGGATGACAGATTAACAAGCCAGAGATGCACCAAAGCAATGTGTTCACCCTTCATTTTAGCAGTAGTCTACGTGGCGTAGGATTTTAAATAAGCTTATGCAGATTTCTAGTCAGTCATAGTTTAAGTCCTAGATGAATTTTCTGATGCAAACAAGCTGGCAGGCTTTGTACAGACTGAAAAACCACAAGTCTGATAACTAGACAAATCTACCCTTGGAGGAGCTCAAAGCAAAGCTTCAGTTCACTTACTCTTGGTAAAATAAAATAATGTAGATTTTAGCACTGACAATAACCCATTTTTTAAAGATGATTTAGCCGTGATATTATAAATCATTTTGCTACCAGCATTTTAAAGCCAGCACATGGAATATCTTGGGTCTGAATTCAGATGCTAGACTTGTACTTCAGCTTGGTGCCCAGTGACTTGAGTTTGGCAAAAGCCTGTCCCCCTCCAGAAACGCACATAATTGTCAGCTGATCTTCCAAAGAGATAATATAGTGTGATAATCCTTTGCAGCCCCCTCCTATTAGATGAGGATTGGGCTGTTTCAATGCTTTTGATATTTTGCTTTCTAATGTACATATCTTGCTTTATAATGTATTTATTCTCCACAGAAAGAAAACATGCAGCTCAGACAAAAACATAATGCATTATAACCTTGATATCATTGTTGGAGAAGCTCATGGCTGCTGCTCTTTGCATCACAGTCTGCAGTAGCCCCTGGCTGTTCCCAGCCCACTAAGCCACTTTTTCCCATCAACTCTATCATCTGTGACTGCAGGGATCTGGGCTTGCTTGGGGCACATAATGTCATTGTGCACTCTTTGGTGACAGAGACATGCAGCTTTTTCCCTTCTAAGTGAGCTGGCATGATGGTCCCTTTTTTCCCACCTGAAGCCCACAGTAGTTTGTATTCTCTAAGTATCAAACCAGCAAACAACATGCAATGTGTATGTCCCAGTGGTTTTCATCAGGGAAGGTCAAATATTGGAAAGATTCAATTGCAAAAGACAAACGTTAGTCTGTTTTCAAAGGCTCTGGCTATACCCTCCCACTTCTTACCTTGCACTGAGGAACTTCTTGGGCTCCCAGTGAACAGATAGTTCATCGCCTGACAGAAAATTGACCCATGACAAAATGCATCACTTTTCTGCAAGGTGAGTGAGGTGAATTAGCTCACAGGGATGCTGCAGCTGAAACAGACATGGGGCATTACAGACCAGAGCAGGAGAAGAAAGTCCTGTGAGCCAAATGCTCAAGCTGCTTATGAAAATACACCATGAAACAGCAGGTAAGCTCCACACTCCTCCTGACTATAATCTTACTTGAAGCTCTCAGCCACACTTCTGTGGCAACCATGACCCTTAACCACTGTCATACATTCAGTTTGTGCCAGGCTCACGGTTCTGCTCTGTACTGCTCTGAATCATAGTTTGCTGCTCTCAAAAATTAACCACCAGCCCTGGCTCCTAAAAAATCATAGTGCCTCAGTATTGCTGTTTTTCACAAACTTTCATTCATGTAAATCAGCTTTCTTTCAAAAGCAAGTATCCAGGAAACACTGATGTAATACATTTTCACATGGCTGCATTCATGAAAAGTTCTGAACCAAAAGTAATGTGTCCAAATCCCTCTTTTTGTTTGAAAACATCATTCATCCAAGAATCAGAAATGTTACCATGTGACCAGTGACACAAAGAAATGAACACATGAAAAATCACAGCTAACAGTTCAAAAGAAGCTCTGGGCCTGAAGTTGGTGTTGAATACTGGACACTTTGTTTGCCAAGAGAAATAGAAAGGGCTACATTTTCTAAAACATATACCATGCTTATACTTTCTTGGCTTAGACTTTCACTGACCTTGCCTGGAGCTATCCATTCTTACAGCATATAAAAGGCTAGTATGTGCCTGGTTTATGCTGGACCTGTCCTACTTCCCTGCCTTCAAGTACAACAAGAAAGAGGAAAAAGAGGTATGTTGAGACCTTTGCACTAAATAACCTGAGGCTCTAGGGGAGAAGAAACAGCCCCCTGTTTCTCAGACTGCAAACACTGGGCTATAAGTGAGGAAGCTGAGAGTAGGAGGAGAATATGGCAAAGAGCAAAGGGCTTTTGGGAAACTTTTAAGTAAGACTGTAAGACAGGAAGGATGTATGGAGCATAGAGGTTCAGGAGCATAGGAACTGAGAGGCCTGGGAAAAAGACAGCTCTAGGATGGGCAGAGAGGAGTTGTGGCTGAAAGATGGAGAGGCTGTGAACTATGTGGTTGAGGCAGGGGAGCATGAATCACAGGGAAAACCTACATGCATTACACTCACATAAGCTGGAGGGCCAGTCTAAGAATGAGAGGCTTCAGGCTAGGAGACAGTAAGAGCCAGAGTGAAAGGCTGAAAGGCTTGAGGCTGTGCAGGGCTTTGGGGCAGGTGGAAATATAAGATATCTCTACTGAGAATGCCCTAATTTACGTACCTGCACGCGTGCACAAGAATACTGCCCCTGCACTTTCTACCCAAATGATCATCTCTTCCCACTCCTGTCCCCTGCCTTTTGCAGTCAGAGCCACAGTAGGCCCAGCTCACATTTTCCCATCTATGTACATTTTCCATAGCCACTGTAAACAAAGGAAATGTATTGATGTAGGTCTGGATCCCGAAGTGTATATATATGAGTATCAAGCATAGATTTCAAAGTGATAGAGAGTGGATAACTGGAGAAAATGATGGGGAAAATGGAGAGGAGGTGGCAGGATGGTCTCATGAAGGCAATGCCTGAAAAAGTATACTGAAATTTCAACCACTGCTTTGCTGGAGTTAACCTCATCCAACACCTATCAACTTGCTGTTACACATTCAAAAACTATTTGAAAAGAAGGCCAAAGGTACTGTTCTAAAGCACCCCAATCAGAAGCAGAAATTGAACCATCCATATATGTGAGAAAAGACTTTCTTACAGTCCCATTTCAGCCCTTAATTAACCAGTCCCCCTGTTGTCCTTAGTGGGGGTTATGCAGGGTAAGACCTGCAGAATTCCATGACAGGATATGACTGTAAGAAACATTAATATTTGACAGCTAGGGTACATTAGGGCTTGATACTGTACATTAGGGAGCACTAGGTAAAGTGTCAGCTGAAGATGCTGTGTAAGGAGAAAGGCATCAGGAAGATACAAGTGACTCCAAGTATGATTTGATCTCATGAGGGAAACTGCAGTGCAATCCTTGAGTCTTAACAGGCACTATACTTCTCATAGTTGGACATGCTGTGAACCAGCAGTGGTAAGAGGGAAAGGCTGACAACAGCTGTGATATTTCTTTTAGACAGCAGCAGCAGCAAGGACAGAACACAGCAAGCTACCCACTCAATTAGGGACATTTTAAGCTCCAAGCTAAATTGTTGCTTTCTTAGACCTTTGGCCCAGCTACACAAGCAAAAGGAAGGAAACTGAAATATTTAAAAGTGGATGAAGGACCAGTGGCATCTATAATATTTCCTGCCTACTTGAGCACATACTGGGATACAATTTGCTTTCTGGGCCTGAGAGAGGTGAGCTAGGGAGGAATCTGGGTGGGCCATCTGGAGGCTGCAGTTACTTTTGTACCAGTCCTGTATGTACCCTAAAAGAAGGCCGTTTGCAAGGCTGTGCCTTTTACACACAATCAAAGCAAAGCAGCAATGCAGAGAGCCTGTTCTGTAGGCCAGTGATTCCAGTAAGAAGAAAGCTTTGGGCTTGTCAATGGAGTTCATAGGAACATTATCCCAGCACAGGAACAGAGCACAGCTAGTACGTGTATCTGTACACCACTGATGCTTGTTTCTTGCAGCATTGCTGGGCAGCTGGGAGGCCAGGCGTATCAGACAGGAGGAAGAAAAGTTAAAGAAACCAGTGGACTCTGGTACATAGAGATTTAACACAGCACAGATGTGAAGACCACTTAGCCACAGGCAGGGAGGGTAGGAAGCGATCCCTTTTCTTTTGTCTTGACCTGAGTTTTCTATTATATTTCAGGCACACCACCCTTCAGAACTGCTCCTGTGGTAAATTCCTGGTTGAGAAACTTCCTCTAATCTCCTGGGATGAATTTTTACATATAACCTGCCTTGCACTCCTTTTCTTTCCTAAGTGAAGTGCTTTATCCAAGTAACACCACCAAACCAAAATGCACACATTAAAAAGAGACCTAAAAAGAGACCTCTGCTCTTGACGTGTAAGATCTGAATATTATAACCCTCCTGCTTTTTCTTTTTTAATAGAAAATGCATGCAAGCATTTTTCATTTTTTAGAACCAACCAGTACGTCCCACTTCAGTGGCAACAACATCCCCAGCTAGAAAAGGATCTAATTCCTAGAAAAATGGGAAAATGGACCTGGGAAAACCAAACCAAACCAGCCAACCAAACAAACAAAAAACACACCAAAACAAAACAGAGAGATAAAACAAAAAACAAAACAAAACAAAACAAAAAACAAAACAAAACAAAAAAACCCAAACAAAACCAAAAACAAAAACCCACCATGGAAGATTTTAAAAGCTTTCATAGGTATGGGTGAAGGTTGAGGATATTAGCATAGAGGATATTAGGTAGAGGGTTCAGATTTAAAAGAGAGGACAACCAAGGAGACTGAGGAAGGGTTCTTTGCAAATCATAGCTTCTATGCCTACAGAGACCCGATTACTGATGGTGAGTGATTTTAGAAGGAAGCCGATCCACACCAGACAGAAAGCTGCCACTATTTCCTTCAGTCTCTCAGACTTTTTCCTGTTACTTGGCAGTTCAGTTTTCTGATCGGACTTAGCTGATGGGAAGGGAGCACATGTGGTATTTAACTCACAGGCATTCTCTTATCACAACCTTAATTGATGTGCGTCAAGCATACAGGACACATCAGCAGAGTACCAGCTTATTAAAGCCAAAACCCTGAGATAAAAAGTACCCTTAAAGCCTCCTGCTTTCACTAAGAATTCAAATGCTCAGAGTGCCATGAATTACAGCTCCAGTAACTCAAAACTCTTATTGACCTAGAGAGCTGTTGTCTCCCCAAGAGATCAATCAGGTTTGGGAGCTGGTGTGACATTCTCAAGGGCAAATAAGTGGAATTGAATCTAGTAGGTCAGATTCAGTGTTACAAGCTTTGTAATCTGGTAACTCTATTTGGGAAGTACCACTAAGAGGCCAGGGTTTCAGTCAACCCCAGATTAGTACCTTCCAATAACTGCTGAATAACTGAGCAATAACTATATTGCAAATGTGACTGCAGACTGAAGACTCAGCCACAGGAAAATGTTGGCAAGGGATCCCACAGTCAACATACTCTGCAACTACAGAGAACTACAGAGGCAGGGGAAGAAAATGAACTGCAGTAAAAACACAGCCCTGGGAAGCAGCTCTTAGTTCTATTTCCATCTTTCTTGCAGATTTCATTTGCTTCTTTTTTAGATTGAGGATGATATGCTTATCTGCTTCCCAGGCTATCTGAAAGCTCAGTTAATGAGTATTAGAAAATCATTTTGTTTTCACAAACTGCCACCATCTCAGAACCAGAAAGTATGATTATAGCATACACAGTTCAGAGTAGTCAGGGTTTTTATGAAGGATGTTGATTCAGAGCCCTGTGAATCCATCTTGAAAATTATCTCTCTGGGAGGAAGACAAATCAATTTTAATCTTCTGCCTGTTTACCCTGATGTAAATCAAACAGGCACAGTCTGCCCCTACAGAGCAAGCCATGTTGTGCTGAGCTCGTGATGCACAAGGGAGTTCTTTCTTTAGTCAAGAGAGAGACAATGTGGTAAGCATATTGATTGCTCCTTACTATGTACTGAGAGAGTACAGCAAAAACTTCTAGGTGTGTATTTAAGCCTGATGTGCATCTCATGCCTTTCACTGTTACTTAAGCACTGAGCTCCTGCTTTCTTAATCTTAGACAGAAAATAGTTTCATCTTCATCTTTACCAGTCAAGGCTTGGTATCTATCTTCTACTTAGACAGAGTGACTGAAAAGCCCTGGCTTGTGTTCAGAGCCTGGCACAGAAGCAGTTTATTGCTGTAATTAGCTTTGGTTCATACACTGCCATGCATGCACTGTACTGCTGTAGAGGAGGCTCAGTCGCAGAGCTGTGAGCACTGTGACCCATCTAGTTAAAACGTACTAAGTACAGTAGCTGCCCATAATTTAACCAGTTTTCATTTGAAAATTTCTGTCTAACTGTCTCTTAGTCACTGCTTCCCACACATAATATTGCTTGGCTGGTCCTCTGCAACTCAAGACTCATTGAATGATGCAGTCCTTTAAAAGCATTATAGATGAGTAGAAGAGTTGAGCCAAAGGTCTCCAGACTGCATCAGGGCTGTCTGCAGAAGCTATGCACAGTCCCAAAACACAAGCAGCATAGCAGAGACAAGGGCACAGCCCCCAGGTCATCCCCCTGTTGGGTACATCCAGAGGGGGCAAGATAGACAAGCTGAAAAGATGTTTCAGATTTGGTTTTATTTTTTTGGCATGACTCAAGGCTAACAAAGGCAAACAAACCTGATTGAAATTTAAAAGTAAAGATAATTCCTGTGATTTTAAGAGAAGGCATAATGAACACAGTAATGGCTTCTTTCTATCCCTCAGGTATCTTGAACTCAAAGCCTGAGCTGAATTTTCTGGGGATCCTGGCACTTCTGGTTCAGGAGAGAGATGAAGAAGTAGTACTCTGGAGAAAGGACCACCCTGGCAATATTGAAGTGCTGCTGTGGTGCCATATTGGACTTTTCCAGCCATACCAAAAGAAGGAAGAACTAAATATATTGCTACCGCCTACTCTGCCTGAGGCTTCCCACCCAGTTCTGAGATCAGAGCATTTTGGATAAGCAGCCAAATCATGAGGTATTTCTCTTAGCCTATCTGAACACTGTGAGGTGCACACAGTCATCCCTAGAAATTACTACTTGCATTGTCTAATAGGATTCTGTAGAATAAATTAAAGGAAGAAAATGAAATAATATAGTACAGAGACCTTACTAATAGACTGTTGGGTGCCGACACTTGCTTTGCTCTATGGTCATGGCAAAGCCACTTCATCCGTCACATCTTTATTTTCTTCATTTATAGAAAGATATCTGTAGATGAACTCCTCAGCTACCACAAGAGATCTATACACAGACTTGCCAAAATTTCAGGGACAGACTAGTTCTGAGATTCTGCATGGTGTCCAGCTCTGACAGGGACATAAGGATTTTCTTTGTTGGTGTAAAGGGCAAAAGAGAACATGTGAAAAGTCCATCAGTATTTGCAATGCCAGATTAAGTTGAAGAATACTGTGCAAATATGGAATATTTTATTTAAAATTCTGAACATTAGAAAGGATGTATTAAAGATGTAAAAAGTCAAACTCGTTCTGTCTCTGCAGTCTTTTGCTCTGCGAAGCTGCGAACATTTCCTAAAGGCAACCAGCAAAAATAACTGAAATCTCTGAACATGACATCGCTTTTCTACTGCTACGTATATGTCTTAAAATATGGCAGTATATATCAGCATTTTGGGGAGCATTCATTCTATAGTATCCCTTTCACACTTTTCCAAACAATATTACTTTTGACCTTGCAAAAAAAATGCTGCTGTTTGAAATATGGCCATATGATCAAATACTGGACATGCAGCTAAAAATGAAAACTAGATGCAAGTTAACTAAAGTCATATAAAGAAAAAAACCTTGACAAGTTTAAATAGGTTGTGTGCCTATTAACTTTTTCCCTCTTGCCTCCCAGGAAGGTCTCATTTGAGATTGAAACAGCATAGTCCTTGTAGTCATGACACTGCATACAAAGTAGCTGCTCTTTTACTTCAGACAGAAGAAAATACTTTAATAGCTGCCTCTCTGAATGACAGCACCTACCTGCCTTGCTAAAACATGCCTTTAGTCTTATGAGAAAAGCCACAACGAGACAGAAGGCTACTTACTAGTGTTCCATAGAGTCCACGCAGGAGTATCAGAGACTGAAATTCACTGTGCCTCTGATCAGAAGATTTAGCTCCCTGCAGCATTCAGACAGTTGGTCCCATTATGGCCATCAGGCGGCTGAGTTAAAGGGTGGCCTTGCACAAACATAAACAGCTTGTCAGCACAAGCCAAAGAGGCGGGCCTGCCCTGCCAGCCACAATGCGAGCCAATGATTAGCTTCTTCGCATTCTGGGTGTTCAAGATACTGTGTTTCATTCTTAAGTAGAGGAACAAGAGGGACTGACTGGGAAGGGCTGGTGCTTGACAGTTTACTGCTAGGCAGTAAAATGCTTAAGGTGGAAAGAAAAAAATATTCAATAAGTCATTTTAGGAAAAGCACATATTTGCAGTGTATTCATACAAACTCTTTTAGAATGCCCAGAGGCATCCCCAGTGTATTATTCCATGTAGGTCAACCAATCAATCAAACAAAACACCTGTGAATAAGTTTAGCCCATATTCACCGTAAAGAAGTTTCACCTGCAAAGTCTCTGATTTTTCTTATTCTTATCCTTCCTAACGCACTTCATTTGCTGACACTGGGGTTTCACTTCTCTGTCACAAACATCTTACCCTGACCTTCTTAATCTGACCCCCCCAGCCTTCACTGATCCTCCTGTGATCGCTTCTCTTCATGTCCATCTTAACCACTTGTTCTTTTGGTCCTGATCTCCCCAGAAGAGCACGATCACAATATAAGCACCTTACGGTGAGGTTCTGTGAGACAACCAAGCTCATCTAGCAACTTACTGCTGTCAAAAGTGGAAGTGTTGAGTCCCTGCTCTCTTCAGCACCACACCACGCCCCCAGTCCATTGTCTGTCCCCTCCCATCATTTCAAGGAAAGGTAATATAACACAGAAACAAGTACTTCTCTGCCTGTTTAGTGATCTTAACAAAGAGACAAAAGAGGTATTACATGGAGTGAATACTCCCTGAAATTTAAGCTCCTTCTGATCTTGCCTCAGTCATCTATGATCCCACCTGTCTTCCCAAGTTCCTCTCTCCTTTGTTGTTTGAACTGAATTGTTCCTAGTTAATTGAATACCTTGCTTACAGCTGCTGATCCCATTTCATCACAGCTCTGTCCTACTTTCTTGTGCCTCTAGTTTGGCTGTGAGGCCTGTCTGCCACCAAAATCAGTCTCAACAAGTCTCTTATAATAACTGCCTGAGTAATAACATGTTTTGTACTTCAGCCTCAGCATCTTTGAGTTCTTTTCTGCTTTTGGAATACTTAAAATCCTCCATGAAAAACATGCCATCATCTTGGCTTTCACTGTTTTTTTCCCCTGACCTTTCTGATTAATTCTTCACTCAGCATCGACCTCTTCCTCTCTCACACTCCCCAAGGCACCCTACTTCTCATTATATTCTGTCCAGCTTGTACTATTTGCTTGTGCAGGCTCCTGTACCACTTTTATGTCAGTGATTTATAAGCATGCATTTCTATTTTTCAGCTTTCTGCCTTTCTCCAGTCTCATATTTTACCCTGTGTTTTAGGCATAATGTATTAAATGCCTTTGACAGCTCCTAATTTTAAAATGCTTTTCTGGGGGCAAATTAAAGCAATCCAATCACATTACATTCATTACTGCATTGCTTGGCACAAGTCACTTCCCCCTGCTCTGCTTTGGTAAAGGAGCTGAGCCTCTGCAGAAGCAGATGCTGAAGTTAGCACCTCGTTCAGATGGGCAGGCATATCACAGCTCTCAGGCTTCTGCTGACAGGCTGCACGGGAGTTCTGGCACATACTAGTGCATCACAATGTGCTGGGGTCACGTTTGCAAGCTTTTCTTCACAGTGAGACATACTAGGCACGTTCTTCAATGATATCTGACACGCTGGTGCAATTGCATGGCTCCATCAGCTGCCACCCAAGCATATAACCTATACTGCTCATACTTTCACCCGGATTTTCTGCTTTGTTAACCCTATGGTATCCACATGAACATTATTTACGAGAGCTCTCCTCTAGTATTTTTTAATATGTAAATCTGTGCCCAGATCCACCATGTGATCACAGTATTTGATTACTTTCATTATTCTGATTACTGAGCCTGGATCTTATTCCCGATGCACCTACATTTTTCTCCACAGAAAATTCACCAACTGAGGTCATCTTCTGTTCCATACCCCAGCCACATTGCCTACTCCATGAAAGCCAGGCTTTCTTGTCCTGAGCTTCAAGGCCTTTTCAGAGTTTCTCGTTTCTTATTGACCTGCTCCCACAGCTTTCTTCATCACAAGGCCTGTCTTCTCAGCATCCCCTCTTCCCACAAAGCTCTTTTTTGAGTTTTGTTCCTTTTTTTTTACCTTGTTCTCTGTGTAGAGAATACCTTGCTTCATCAAGTTATCTATTCTTCTTTCTTTTCTATAATCCACATGTCAGAAAATACAGAATGAATGTATCAGAATGATAGTGAGGAGCAATAAATACGTGACAAGTCACTCCAGAGAGATGTTTCAACTGCACATATAAATTAATATGTGCTAGAAATTTTCTAACAATCAGCCATATAACATGTCATGCACCTTTCACTGTTAGATTTTTTTACAGAACAGGATAGGCATTAAAAGCCCTTGATGGATATAAATCAAGTGCCCAAACACTGTACATGAGATTGTGAAAAGACTGCTATGAAAAGACTGACTGTAGATGCAAAAGAGAAAGCAAGCTAGCTATTGCATCTCTGATTCCCATGGCAATTTATTTAGGATGCTAATTCAGTGTAGGCACAAATAAAGAAACAAAAGAGAAAGCAAGAATGAGCTGATTTAGTGGACTATGTTGAAAAGGCACACTTTAGACAAAGTCACTCTGGGTATAACTACTGCGACTCCACTCGTAGAATTATGCCAAGAATGAAGCTGACTCTTTGTCCTTGAGCCTTGTATGGCGCAGGAAAATTGTTACCAGCACTGCCAACCGTACCAACCCAGATACCAGCTAAGTGAGAAAGCCAAGCTGATCTAACAGCTTACTTTTACTGAAAGGATCATCCTGCCCCCTCTCTTCATCGCCATTCCCAGCTGCCCAGGCCTGCCCCCTCCCTTACACATATTCCACTAACGGTTTGAAAGCTCACAGAGCAAATTCGTCTTGCTGAATGTTTTCCAGACAGGTTAATGATCTGACTCATCTCCCTGCCACGTTAAACAGCACAAGAACCAGTGGAGGGAAGCAGTAAACACATGTGGCTAGAAGCAGGAGAGGTAAAGAGGTGTATACCAGAATTACCAACCTCTTTTTCATAAGCAGAAAGCTGGCTGTCAGCCCCAGAAGCTATCATCAATTCTGCAGTGAGACCTAAAACTATGAGCACCAAAACTGTACCACTCGAACACAAGGTCCCAAAAGCTCCTGTAGCCACATATTCAATTTCTGGCATGCACTAAAATGTCTCTTTGAAATGTGTTTTCCAAAGGAAGGTGAGGCTTTATTTTCACTAACGGCAAGTTTCTGAAAACATAGCAATCATTTGATTTCCTAGGGAAAAAAAACACCTGGATAGGAAAGAGCTTCTGATGGGCAAAGAAAGGAAAACATTTAAGTTTTCTGCATCAGAAACCAGAAAGTATTTGGGTTATGAAGCACCAGACCTTTGCCTGCTCCCGAGGTTGCAGGTTCCATGCAATAGTATTTTGACTTTGTCATCTTCCATATTACCATCCATGCATCTGGCTTCTACCATTTATTGTTTGCTTAGTAAAACTGGGGTTTTTTTCCTTTCCCTTTTTGTGGCCTCAACCTAGCCTCACTCTGCCCTTTCTTAAAACACAGTCCCAGCTGGATGCTATTTTGCTTGTCTTCTGCTTCTCCTTTGGGGGCAAACAAGGAACCTCAGGCCTCCTGAGGCTCAACCTGACCGGTTTATATCTATGCCTTTGCCGGGAGCAGACCTCTTCTGCTACTCCAGCAGTAGCCAAAGATGCTGCAGAATGGAGTGGAGCAAGAAAATTTTTGTCATGTTTTACTGGCCTGGTTTCAATTTTAAAGTGGGTCACAAGTTACTCCCAGAAAGCACACAAGCTCAAGCAACGAAAGAGAAATAGTGACAAAAGAAGTGAAACTCTGTAGATGAATTGTTTCATTTTAATTTTGAAAAGGAAAAAAAGTGGCAGAAATGGCAAGGCAAAGAGATCTCGTGCAGATGTAGCACGCTAACAGATGAGGCTGCAATCAATGGGAACTTAGGCTTAGTCTCAGATCAGGCCATGTGCATTTTGAACTTTGAGCTTTTGGATCTTTTCCTAATTAGAGAGTGAGCGACAGACTGTGGAACTATTTAACCCTTTGCTGGTGCCTTATGAGGTCTAGCAAATGCCAGGAAAGACTCTGGAGATGTGTCTAAAACCTCTGGAGGCCATATCTGACTACAGGAAATATCCTTGTGCTCCAAATGGCTTAGGGAAACATCTGCTGTCAGCACCTCAGTCTACACGGCTCTCTACACAGAAAGGTCAGGCTTACAACTATTCCTTCCTGCACTGCTGAGTGATTGCTAGGATCCTGCTCCCCACCCCCAATGTGCCAGCTCCCCATTGAGAATCTGCCTCTTTTCAAAGCTTGCCATATCTCCTCCAAACTCATCAGTAATGCCACACCAAGGATCAGATCAAACAGAGATACGTGCCTGAACTTAATAGTGTAAATAATGCCACACTGCACACAGAGACTTGCTTCTCTACTTTACAGGAATGGAAAAGCAGCAGACTATTATAAAACTGTAAATGTAATCAAAAATACAAACATAGCATTAAAAGCTGTGTGGAAAGAAAGAAGGAAGGGTCATATAGCTGATGTACATCAACAGCTGTCCTGTTATTTCTATCCTATCTGACTGCCACTGGTGTTCTAGATAGATCTGGAATAGTGATTTCATTTTGTATACCCTGCTGTAAAGTGCTAATATTATGTCTTACCCATTTCACAGAAGCACTGTGTAGATACATTTACAGTGCTTTGAAGTTTTCACTGAAGACCTTTTGGACATACAAACTGTTACTACGTTCATTATTGACTTGAGAAATACATCTTCCAAAGGCCCATAAACAGGTTGACTACTTTGGCAGGGTACGTTTTGGTTAGTATTTCCTGCCACCTCTAAGGTCACTCATGCCAAACATATCAAATATGCTAATAAAAGGAGAGGCACCTACAAAAATATATGCACCATGGGTAAAGATTAGCTTTGGGGTCGTAGAGCACAGTAAACCTATAAGCTTAAATTCCATCTCTGCAAGTTTTCTCCCTGTTTTCCTTGAGCCCTGTGTCCTGGTAAGAGGCAGTTCACAGGCCCCAGTTGCCACAGAGCTTGGAGGAGGCCTTTCAAGTACAAAATACTCCTTGCACATGCCTTTCACTCATCATTCAGGTGTGCTCTAGCTTCTTGCAAACTAAAGGCCTCAATTTCCCATCTCACCCTGAAGTCTGGTCATCTGAGAGTCTTTGAGCCTCAAGGCTTATCTAGATTGCACTGTGACAGCAGGGTAGCCAGAAATATCAAAGCTAGCTCTAAAATAGCTGTCTAGTGTTGTGCTGCTAAAGTACTAGAGAACTCAGCCAAGAAGCAAAGCAAATGAACCTGTCTTGGACACCATGTTGTCATAACTGGGCTTGTATACGCAAGCTGGCTATAAGCTACTTTGAGCTGTGCTATACTACACTACAGGCATTTCTCTATTAAATTCTGTGAATGAATCTAGACACAACATTTAAATTCCACTGTTGTTCAATGACTCATGCACTTCTTGTAGGATTTTTCAAACAAACAGTGCTGAAATACTCCTTACCTATGATTAGCTTTAGAGTTCACAAAAATATTTCAGAAGGACTAATGTTTTTGCTTTGAAGCAGACCTACATTCAGAGTGTCAGGTACTTCCAGAAAGAGCCACTGACACCAACAGCACACACTCCACCCTAATTTCAAATTACAATATGACTCATCTCCAAGGAACACTTTTCTAGGTAACAGTGAAACATTTCCAGCAGTACCTTTGGAACAGCCAAATCGGTAGGAAAAAGGATGCCATCTCCCTTATTAGGTATGGCCTTTGCAATGTGGGCTTGTTCACAAGGGAAAAGAAATAGTTTCCCCAATTCCTCACACTTCCCTGTGGGCTGAGATGCTCCTGCTCACACAGATGATCTCAAGGGGTGTATTCAAAAGAACTCTTTTGTGAAGAACTTGCTGTTGGAAAACAAACAGATATGATTAATTAGAAGACTGCCCGCAAGAAAACGGTGCCTCCTGCTCCCATTATAAACCCTATTCATCTTGAACTCAGTAGTAAATACCTCGCTTGTTTCTTTGGCACAGAATCAAACCTCTGCATCAGCAAGAGCAAAGGATGTTCAGAGACCAGGAGGTATTTGCGCATCACAGGAAAAATTCTCAGATTAGCAATGCAGTGACCTTGGTTCAAAGAAAGCACTTTAATACGTGCCTTCCTTCTAAGCATATGAGAACTCCCGCTGATTTCACTGTCACATCAATGAGGTCAGCCATGGATTTAGCCAGGAACTAAAAGGAATTAACTCCCTTCACACACACTTACCCTGAATAATGGCCAGAGAGGTCTGTGCTTCACAGTGCAGATGTGACTTGTCCCTCCCACTCCCAGTGTAGATCAGCAGTTTACCTCTCCTCGAATGAGACTACCCATGCATTTTATGTCTGCCTACTTGCTGAATTGGAGTGAGGGGGATACCCAGCTTACTTCTACACCCCCTTTCCACCCAGCATGCCTAGAGAAAGTGTGCTAGTTATCCAGCATGCGGAAACACTTAAATAATTTAAGCACTTGAAATGGAACTGCAGAGGCACAACAGAGGTCAGAATCATTCACTTGAATGAACAAATACTTTTAAAGATGGCAATGTGTACGTAAGAGGCCCACAAGCAAACACAACAGTCCAAGTTTTCAGTACCCTCATATAACAGGCTAGTAAGAGGGAATTTTGATGAATTCCAGATGTTCTCGTGTCAGGTTCCTGGTGATTACCCATTCCGCTATAAAAACAGGGCCATGCTAGTTCACTCTGTTACGGTGATATTTTGAACAGTAGGAGAGGAAAGAAGACCTTAGTATCAAAAGACATTACAAACTTTAGCCATGCAGGGGAACCCAATTAAAATATAAAAGTTCCCCAATCCAAGGAGCATATGGCTAAAGCTGTCATGTAATCAGAACAATCACCCCGTGCCTGGATTTAATTATGTCATGCCATTTTATAGCAGCCTAAGAAAACTGAACTGGGGTCAAAACAATGGCAGAGTAATTCTTCAGTCTAGTACACATGTAGGAACCTGAGTAAAAATGGTTAACGGACAGTATCAGCAGACTGAGCATACAAAGATTCTTATTAAAGGCAAGAACAACACACAAGTCTATAGACAAATGGCTCATTGCAGAATGAAAGCACTAATGCTATCACAAATTTCTGTCTGGCCTACAAAATTCAAGCAATCCTACTAAACTAACGCATACTGAAAGAACTGAGTTCTTTTCTCATTGTATGCTCTCATTGATTTGAAAACAAAATTAGTTCATAGAATACTAACATGTTTCAGAAATATACATTTTGTTATGAGTTCTGAATGTATTTAAACCAAACTCTCCATAAGAAAATATTTGCATGAGATTGTAAGTTTGTGTAGCAACTATAAGTTATGGGGGAAAATCTACATAAGAACATGCTCATAATTAATATGGAGGGACAAGGCTGAGAATTAAACATGACATTTAATTTTGTATTTAATGTCAGCCTAAAATCAACTAAATATTATGCTTTTATTTGCAAACAAAATGCCTGGATAGATTTCTTGCAAATATTAACTGGGTTGAAGTCTTTTGAAATATTACATAGCCAGCAAAGAAGCTTGGGGATATTGTATATTCTATCTCAAGCAAATAAATAAAATATAATAAAAATACATTTTTATGTATATACAAAAGCAACACTACTGCTAAGTAAATTAGTAAAGGTTTTCTGAAGATATGCAGAATGAAATAAATTCTAATTTCTATAACCTGGATCCAGCATCACTATACTTTCATAGTAATATGAAATCAGTTCCATCTCAGTTTGCTTTTGGTTAACTGCCATTTAAAAAACAAACCAAAACCAACACATTTATTTCAACATTCAGTCTTGTTATTGCTCTAAAAGTAGTGAATACGCCACCTCATTCCTTGAGCAAAGACTCCCTGATTTCTGTTAAAACAGTCACAGATGCTTGATTGCAGCCCAGTGCTCTACCAGGGCCTGTGCATTGACCCAGCCTACAAAATGGATTAAATTGTAGCTTGTGCACTGTGATTCTGTTTGCACGCAAGGAACAAAATCTGTTGCGAAGCAATATTGCATAGTACCCAGCGTCTGGATGAACAGCAGGCCTTGAAAATTTCTATGCATTCACTTGTGATTTTCTGCATACTTGTCAAGATCAGCAATGTGCCACGTTTAAAGGAGGCTTTGAAAGGATTGTTGTGTGCTCTTGGTTGCTTTCTGACTTGAGCTGAAAAAGACCTCACAGAAGGAGGCAATGATAATTGAAATATAATTGCTAAAATTAAGTAATAGCTTGGATTAATGCAGTAATTTCAAAGCTATATTTCTTGGACGTCTTAAGGTCGGGTTAAAGACCGCAAGAAGTATAAGCCAGCCAGAAGGGAAGCTTATCTTGCAGTCAGTCCCACTGGCATCCCTAGATATGACAATGCCTAAAACAAAACACATGTGAACCCCTTGATATTCTGAAGGATTCAAGAGCGGTAATGTGCACAATTCTGAGTAACAGGACACAGGCACTCAGTAAAGGTAATATTTTGCAGATTCAAAGATCTGTTTAACTTTTGAATGAGGGAAAAAGTTAAATATTCTCAGTAGCATTTTAAAAAATGAAACTGAAGATTTATGGACCAATCTTTTCACCTTTCACTTGCTTCCTCATCTACAGTAATCTCAGCCTCTACAACAAGTGCCAGTATGACTTCTTAAATGGGAAAGAACCCACAGAGATGTTTAATACCATCCTCAACAGAGTTAATTACCATTCAGATTTTTTCTAAGAAATCTTATTACAGCTATACTCTTAGGAACCTCCTTGCTACCTGGAGGTACTGAATGCCATGAAGTCACAGTTTGTTGTCAATTGTCAATTTTTAGTGCATTTTGATAATATGGCATGGTAATTTCATATTTCTCCATTAAGTGACCCTGCTTTCAGCAGTTAATAGATAGTCTTTAGTTAATAATAGTCTTTAGTGGTTAGGGTGATATTTTTCATGCTAGATATTTGCCTCAATAAAAAAATCAGCCAAAATCATTGAGTTATTTCTGAGAATAAGACTAAGAAAAATCAGACTGCTCTGCATGGTAAAAATTCCAGTGTCTTTATTTGACAACCATTACAATCCTCTGCTGTGCAGTAGGAGCCTGAACACTAAACAGTAAGGAAAGGCTTTATTCCAGAGCATGTCTTTTAAAATCACATGAATATGTACGGTAATGTCATTGTGTCCTGATGCATTCTCATGTGGAAGATTAATTTTTGATGTGATATAGGTACCTTTCTTTGTCCTTATATTTATTCTTATTATTTGACACTCATTAACAGAATTACAGAATCACAGAACCACAGAATGGTTCAGGGGGAAAGGATCCTCTGGAGTTACCTTGTCTGCTCCCCCTGCTGAAGCATGGCAACCTAGAGCCAGTTGCCCAGGACCATGTCCAGTCAGGTTTTGAGTATCCCCAAGGATGTAGACTTCACAACCTCACAACCTCTCTGGGCAAACTCTGCCAGTGCTCAGTCACTCTCACAGTTAAAAACTCCTTCCTGATGTTCAGATGGCACCTCTTGTGTTTCAGTTTGTGCCCATCACCTCTGGTCCTGTCACTGGGCATCCCTGAGAAGAGCCTGGCTCCATCTTTTTTACCCAACCTCCCCTTCAGGTATTTGTACACATTGACGAGATCCTCCCTGAGCTTTCTTTTCTCCAGGCTGAACAGTCCCACGTCTCTCAGCCCTTCTTCGTAGGAGAGATCCTCCAGTCCATCATCTTCATAGTCCTTTGCTAGACTCACCAGTGTGTCCATCTCTTTCATATACTGGGGAGTCCAAAACTGGACTCAGCACTTCAGGTGTGACTTCACCTGTGCTGAGCGGAGGGGAAGGATCACCCTCGACCTCCTGGCAACACCTCTACTAATGCAGCCCAGAGTACCTCCCGCCGCCTTTGCTGTAAGGGTACTAATACTTGAAGAAAGCCTGCTTTGGGATGCTAGTTTTTTATGCCAATGAAAGACTTTGTCCTCATTGTAAAAACAGTTAATGGGTCAAGTTGTATATAACAAGAAGAACATAAGAATAACACACACCTGGATTTAGGCACAAATTTTTTGGTCAAAGAGAATGGAAGAGATTAGGTATGATCAAACAATGCACATACTTCCTTCCTTCTTCATTTGTAAGTCTGATTTCTCCTCTCCAATTACCAAGCCTCAATCAATTATTACAAAGAGAAGACTGATAAAATGTGAAGAGACAAAAACAGAAACCCCATTTAGGTAGATATTTTGTTCCAAGAAATAAAGAAAAAAAAAATCAAATACTCTGTAATGTTCTCCAGAGATATCAGTACTGCAATCAAATTTACATAAAGGGTTGCACCAGAGATAGCCTTAAGTATAAACCTTGCAGCAAAGATATTAAGCAATACACATCAAACCCAGTTCAGCAAAAGAGGACAGATTCACAGGGCACTGAAGGAACTTCTCTGGCATGAAGTATTCCCACAGGCAGCTCTCTCAGAAGACAGTAACTTTACATATTGTCCTGCAAAAATTCCCCAACATGAAATACAGCTCTTTTTACTGCATATTGTGCTATACAATTTCCTCAGTGTCAGGGCTGTGACTTCCCTATTTGCAGCTATGTTAGTCAGCTCAAGACCTCATAGTGGTCAAGAAGTGGGCTTTGAAGGTGAATAATAGTGGAAGGGCTTGGTCCAGACAGAGCCAGTGGAATCTGTTTGGTGAATGAAGCCAAGTGAATAAAGAAGACTCCTCTATCACTGTATTTCTCCAAGTTGGCTCTTAGTGGGATCATACTTTGTCTATAGCAAATAAAATGGCCAACAATTGTTAGTAGCATCAATGAAGCCATTCATTGTGCCTTTTGGAAAATGATGGATGGAGTTTCTTGTACCATCCGCACCCCAGCTGCACTCTTTATCAATTCCTCCGTCATGGAAGTTGTGCTATTTGAGCATCTGCTCTGAATCAGTAGATAAACAAACCACTATGGACTTCTTTGTACACATACACATTGACAGACAGTCCTGTAAAGAGACAGCAATCCATTGACCCAGAGAATTGCACTGAGTTGATAGGCAGCCCTACACCTACTTTTAATCTCCATGCCTGATTAAACCAATCAGTTGAAGGTCTTTCTTGAGCTTTCTTTATAAACACCTTTAGAGAGATCACTAGAAGCACAGATGATGACATAGTGTTGTGCCACTCGCTCTGGCAACAGCCAAACTTTCCACAGTGACAGAGGGGAAGCATATTTAGTGAAAAGGCTTTTCAGACAATAGGGTTGGAGTAGTGTGTGGGGGCTCTGTGGCTGAAGGATCAAAGCAATCATTTTGCAGTTCCTCCATAAATCAGGGCTGCATAACATCAGCTCTGATTTCTCCTAGGGCTAGCTGGCTGAGGATGAATGAGCATCAGAGCTTTCTTCTTTCTGCCCTCCAGAGCACTTGCAATAAGGTGAGGTTCCCTCTGTGTCTAACTGCCCTCACATTTTCGAGAATAAAGCAAAGCAAAACCTTTCAGGAGATATTTTAAGGACAGAACTGTTTTTTAAAAGCATTGCCCTAAGCCAATGATGTGGTCTTTTGTTGCCCCGATAGGATAAACTCACACTTCCAGAGAAATAAATATACACGTTTTGCATGGTGGTCCTCCCTTACCTACACTCTCTGATGCTGACCAAGAAATGAGCATTTCTGGAAAAAGAAATTAGCTGTGACTGTTATTTCAGTGCATGAACAAGCATGGTCAGAAACAAAGGAAGCCATCACGAGTCTCCTGATAATTAAAAAGAATATCATTACTTTTCTCATCAATAATTATTGATTTTTAGAAGACCTTTGAAGTCCATAGCATGGTGTTCATTATAAGCATTATACAAAGCTATCCATGTTACAAGTTCACTCTGTTAACTCTCAATAGGCTCTTAAAAAAGCTGAACAAATTCTCTCTTTCTCATTTTAAATTGAACAATCTTGATTTCATAGAGAAAAGAGCATGCTGGCTACCCCTCCTGTAAGAACACTGACAGCTGGAAGCTCTTTCAGGGTAAAATTTTGCCATGAGAATATGCAGTATGGGTTAGATTCACTTTTAGGATAGCTAAGTCTTGGCCCAAGGTTAATATCTGTATTGTCCTGGGAACTCCAAACATGCTAAAATAATTTGGGTGTTAGTTGATCTAATTCTTTGATCAATTTTCAGCCTCACTGCTTCACTTTTACATAGTAATTACCTAATGCCTCAGCATTAACTAATGCCTAATTTAAAATCTGTCTGAGGGCTACACATACTGCAACAAAGCTGTAACAATCTATGAATTCAGGTACCTTAGTAGTGCAACACTGGGAATGTCAAAGGAGTCAATGTCCTAAATGTCAAAAAACCTAGCCCTGCCACCTCAGGGGAAGTACTTCTCTGCATTCTGCCAAGAGAGAGCCAAAGACATATATTCCAGCGAACCTGTATTCATCCAAAGAGGGATGGAAGCTGGTTAATTACAATGTATTCAACAGAGGTAGCTCACAGTCTGTAGGCTCTCTCAGTTCTTAAGAAGACCCCTTGCATGGGCAAATTCCCACTGAATTGAAGAGGAGGAGGGGACAGAAGAAGTATTTAACTTTTTGGAATGACTCCCGTAGATATCTAAAGGAGTCTCAAAAGAACTGAAGCCGTTCAATTAAGGTTACCCATCTTTCTAAATGACAAACAAGCTCTGATGATTTGGTTATTTCTGATTTACTGCCTTTAAAATTAGGTTATTACTTTTAGGAATGCTTTGAAATACATGAATGATAGGAGAGGATTTTAGAATGTTAACAGTAATCCATACCACTCCTGGGGATAAATTATTTTGCCTTTGACCTTCTAGCTTATCCTTTTGGGAATCATATTATTGTCTCACAAAAAAAGAGGTACCAATCTTAATATTCCTGAACTAATGAGTTCTGCAAAATCCTTTCAAAGTACTAGCTAACCAGATTGATAAACTACTGCTTTATCCATCCAGATCAAGCTGGATTTATGATTAATTGCATGCATGCAAATAATCCTTCAGACTCTTCAGACTCTTTTATTCATTGTTCCCTGTATGCGAAAAAAAAAAAAAGGCGGAAAAAAAGACATTTGATGAGTACAATAGCCCTTCGTGTTTGGCAGCTTGCATTTGTTTCAATTCTTTCAATTGCTTTATGGAAGGGACAACAGTGACACTATCAGAATATATTTAAATTTTGGTTGACACCAATGTCCACTCTTAGTGCTAAATATGTCGACACAGTTATAAAAGTTGCATTGTCGGTGCAAAAAGATATATTATTGCAAAGCATAATTTCAAAATGAAATCAAAAAACCCTGAGAAATTCAATGTATCTTTCCAACTGCAACGTGGCTCTCTGGGATGCTTTAGCTTTTTTATTCTTGCATATGCAACTAGGTATATGACCTCATAATAAAAACAGCGCTTACAAATCAGAGTGGTTTGCACAACAGAAATTTCCAGAAAGAACAATTGTGAAGTTTTCTCAAGTTATGTATGTCAGTTACATTGCTCAGTTAAGTTATAGCTTGTTTTCCTATGCTACAGCCTTACCTCATGAAGGATGATCTGAAGAGTGTACAAACTGAATAAATGAAATACCTTCAGAATGGATTAATGTATTACAGCATGGCTTTGTAAACTGTAGAGTTGTTTTGGCTGATTTCAGATGGCAGATTCAGTCCTAGTTTATGGGTATAAAAAATTCCACATACCTTACACCATACTGTTGAAAAAGGTGATGTCAAATGTACTTGTTAGATGGGGGAAGAAATGGGAAAAATTGGTCTTACGGAAAATACAGATGAAGACTCTTATCCCGTATTATGATCCCCACTGTTCACCTGCTTGAATCACATACATGATCCATGATGAGTCAATTACTGTCTGATGGTCATGTTTCATGTTGCTGCTATTTCATGTCAACAATTAACATTGAAATTTAGATCCTGTAAATAACCACAGGTAAACATGCTTCATTGAACTTAATAATTAATATTATTACCTTAGTAATTAAGTTTATCATGAGTCTTATTAACTTAGTAATTGACAATAGTGTCTTAACGATTTTAAGGGGAATCTTCATTGGTGGCCCACAACTATTTTGTAATTATAGTCATGTTTTGGTCAGTTGAGTTAATTTCAGTTAACATACTTCATTAACTTAATAGCTAAACATTAACAGCCTAAGGGAGACACTCCAAGTGAATCAGTAAGTTTTAAAATAAGGTCACAGCAAGTGTATGTTATTTTCTTATTTCAATTACATGGAATTTCAAGCCCATGTCTAGGCAAACGCTGGTATCCTCATGACCAATTCAGTTATAACATATAACTACTGACATCTGTATTCTGAATTCAGATAAACAGCCAAAAGAAGAAAGGTGGTAACTATATGATAAGGGCTTTTTGCTTTATTTTTAATATAGTTTGTAAGCAATCTGGGGCCAAGGATTACCTTCTGTTTCTGTACACTACCTAGCTCAGTGACCTGCCAATAAAAGTATCCCTAGGTGCTACAGCAATAGTAATTTCTCTACGTTTTGGAGACGTAGGCAGGGGTTTTCAATGTTTAATCCAGGCAAGCAGTGAATTAACTGCCTTCAGCTGAAAGCCTGCCAGCTGACAATCCTTCCCTGTGCACATGGCATTTGATGTCTGCCATTTTAATATTTTGACATTTTTGTGAGAGACATTATCCGAAAGGTCACCACTTGTCTCAGCAGTTGGCTGGCTGCCACTCAGCCTTGGGAAACTTAGTTCCACAGCTGTCATCAAAAAATGACCATTTCCACAGCTAAGTTTCAGGAAAGCTATGAATTTCTGACTGTATATGAGGGAAAATGGAGACAAGAGGAAGGAAAGAGAATCTCCAAAATCACCTTTCACTTGCTACAATGAAAGCAGGCATTTCTACCTATATATCTGTAAGGCTGAAATACTGCAAAAGCAGTTTATGAACAGATTGACCAAACATACCTGTGTGATAGCAGCAGTATCAGGGGGTTATACCATGAATATCTTTAGCCCTCTACGTGTAGCAAACAACACAACATGCATATTCTCCCCCCAGTCATTTAAAGGCAATCACCTGTTAACTGTGACCACACATTTTCACATGGCTTATAAAAAGCTTACAGTCCCACAATGGTCCCTAAGAAATAACAAAATCTGTAAATAAAGCAAGAAATGTGATATGGCAACATGAACTGGCTGCACTTCTTGATCAATTAATCTGACTTTCCTGCTTGGTGCTGGTCACCGACTGGTTTTGATAAGCAGATTTCATTCACAGCACAGTAAGAATTCACTAACTACAAACTCAATAGGACAATGGCACTAGAGAAGCTTTCAATCAGGAGAATTAAAAAACCCAAATAAACCAGTACTCTGTTCCTTCAGTGCTATGAGACCAAAAACACTAACAAATACCCGTTCTTGCCCTTACGGCATCACCACAACACTGAGAAACCTTTGACTCTGCTGCTTCCCAACAACCTTACTATCCTGCCTTCAGCTGCACAGCAAATAAAGATCATCTTCATGTACAGACAAAGTGAGATAGATGAAAAACATGCATTGCTCACCGTGCTATGTTCATTGTCCTTAATCAGGTCAGATGCAGACTTACTGGTTCCCCTTATGACGACTGTTTGTTTGTGCTTCTGATAATAGGGTACTGTTGAGTTTCTTAATGAGAAGTACGAGTTTGCATTTATGGATTTTTAAAGAGAAGATTCCAGGTGAAAAATATCATGGCAGATTTCTCTCCCATGCACTCAGGAGCCACCTATTACTGCTGAAGTATCTTTCTCACTAATTCTAATATTACCTAATCTAAGCAGAAAAACAGCCCTCTAGAAGTTCCTCCTGCATTTGCTTGGCTTCTCTCCTCACAAAGCAGCAAGGAGACATCCCAAAAATCAAACACAACTGCAAACTATTTGCTCCAGAAAGCTTTCATGCATCCTTTTCCCTCAGTAGCTCTTCCACTGAAAGGCAGAACAATACTGCAGAGAAGCCTTCCGTGGCAGGATGTTTTCAGCTTTCATCTCTCTGCTTTTTCAAGCAGAAGACTGAGGTAGAAACCCTAATTAGCAATCTGAAAGCGCTACACAGGCAAAGAATACTTACATTTGCAACTGTATTTGTGATATTTGCGCACTGATCCAGCGACTGGTGATTACAAAGAAGAGAAAGAGCTTTTTAGGCTGCCTTTCAAGCCTCGCAGCAGTGAAAAGAAGGCTGTTATCTGAAAGCTACTCATTTTCTATATGCTGTGCTCTACTTGCTTCCCATGTGCATACAACACAGCTGCCAGATTTAATAACCATGTCAGCCTGCTTTCCCCATAAAGCAGCAGAGAGATGACAGGATGAAGATGAAGTAGCCAGCACGTTAATCTGTAGTTATGGCTGCACTAAGCCTTGAATGAATGTCACGGGTTTATTGCCCTTGAAGAAAAAAATTAAACAAATCAACACTGTTTGTGAAATAAATGTGCAAAAGGATTTCAGAAATGTTAATCCATATTTGCCTCTGTGACATTAAAGTACATTAAAGATATTTCTCCTTTTTTTCCTCAGTTAGTAAATCCTAGGAGTTAATTCCTTTTTACTACCTCCTGATCTTTCAGAATACATTTTTCCTTGCAGTGCATGCTTGTACCCCGAAAGAACAAAACATTAACTGACAAATCAGCTGAGCATCACTCCTCTCCAGTTCCTCTCTGGAAGGAAGTATTTCCATACCTGTCTCTCTTTGCTGTCCTCTTTCAGGAAAAATACAAGTTAATAAAAAAGGGGGAAGATTCTCCTTTACCATTTAAATTCTCCCATGCGCAGTGGTTCATAGAGCACTGGACTTTAGCATCTGATGTGGTCAGTTTACCACCAAGGTAGAGCATTGCCGTACCTCCAGCTGCAAAACCAGTTCCATGTGAGGGAAGAGTGGGCAGAGTTTACGTGACAAGAGAAGGTGCCAGTCATGCAATCAAAAACAACAAACTGAAAATAAGCCCAGAAATGTTCAGTTGAGTTTGCAACAGTGCAGGGATGCCGCAGAGAACATACGACATCTGTGCGCGTCTTCTTCCTCTCTCTCATTTATATTCCCTCCACTTCCCTCAGAGGCACCTGTCTCAGCGGGGAGTGGTTTCTGTGGAAACTACGGACAGTCGGTTTTCCCCTTGGAGAAAACGTTACTATGGCAACCTTACATAATGTATATGGCCTAGATTCTTCCTTTAAAATAATCCAGCACTGAAATTCTCATTACAAAATTAGAATGAATACAGGAGGGGGGTGGAAGGGGGGTGGGGGAATATAGTTATTTAAAAATTGCATTAGAAAGGTAGGATAAAAAAACCCATGTGTTATTATAAATGAAATGAGAGTGTAGGGTGCACTGACATTGCATCACTCACAAAGACAAAATAATTTGTGAATTCCAGTAAATAAGGTCTATTATTTAGCATGTGTGGGAAGTAAGGAGGAAGGGAAGCATTTACTTGACATTACGGGTCAATATAGGAATCAATACTGCATCTTACAGAGTGGAGCTTTTTTCTGTGTGATTATTTTTCCAGCAACCAGGACTTCACTTACTGATGTAAGCCCAAACGCTGCTTACACCCATCCCATTTAAAACTGAAATATCAAAGTCACTTACTCTGCGTTATGAACTCACGCTACATTAAAACATGAGGAATCCCCTGAAAGGAGCTGCATGAGTCAGTGAGGCATAGTGTGCAGTGGAGCAGAAGCAGAAAAGGCATGCTGCTGTTTATATGACTTTCCTCTCAGCTCAGAGGAAACAAGCCTGCCCACGGCCACAGTGGGGAGGGCAGATTTGTCAGATCATATCGGGCAAGACAGGGAGGTTAGGGCCCCCCATAATGGACCTGGGCAGGGTGAGGAGACTTTGCCTTCTAAGTCAGCAGCTGAAGACCCGCCTGGTTTGGGAGTTACATGAAGTGGGAATCATGTCACAGATGTTTTGTGACCCTTGTGAAATAGCTAGGTAAATGTCTCCCTCCCTATCTGCAACTATCCTTGCAGACAACCCTTTTATTGTAAATACAAACCAAAAGTCAAATGGTTAAGAAGGCAGTTTAACTGCTTGTTTAACTCCATATAAAATCAGTGATTTCAGTTTGAAAACTATTGTTGGGGAAACTTTAGTAAAATCTGATGTCTGAGGTATCTGTGTTGTGACTCAGTGGATCAAGATCTCTCCTGACCTGCCAGTTTAGCAACTATGATTAGCATGAACTACATTCTTATAAATGGGAACTGATTTTTCCTCTCTAATTCTATTCAGAAAATTAACAAGAAAGAGCACCCCACCTACAGGACACTTCCCCAAAATTTACGTGAGGTCCTCTGACACTCCACTGTGCAAAGGGTCTCTCCAGGTGGGACAGAGCAGACAGGAAGCATTGCTTCAAACCCCATACGTTTATGTTCCTTTCTTGCGTAGCAGAGACACTTTTACAAATAAGACTCATACTGCCTGAAAGGAGGTGTTGTTTGGGATGTTGCTTCTCTTTTTAGCTTCACCAGCTAAAAAACCTGCTGGTGCCATAAGCGATGGGACATTCTCTAATACAAAATCCCCCAAAGGGGTTTCCCTGTACTGGGAAAAGTTTGACTTTTAAGTTACGGAAGAAAATTGCTCCATAGCTTGCACTGAATACCCAAACTGACCTAGACAGGAGACCTACTCTGACAACCACACAGAGCAGTATTTTGTCAGAGGCTGTGCACACCTTTTTGTCTGTAAAACTCTAGTGTTATATGAAGATGTGAAAAACAAAGGAGATTTGGTGCATGGTGTTAAATTCAATTGGATCTGAGAAAGTTCAGCACTATCAGGACACACTCTGCATCTTACGTGACTGAAACTTTTATGATTTATTGAATATCATATTCCTAGTCAAACATTACAATGGAGTCAGGCCTCTCTTTGAACCCCATGGTTCTCATGTTCTATCCACAGGACATAACCACCACAATGTGTTACAATCTTTTGCCTTCCAAAACTAAAAAAAAAAATAAAAAATAAAAAAAAAAGATTTCAACAGAACATCTACATCCGCTTCTGAATTAATCTTACAAAATTAAAAAATAATTGGACAATGTCTAGTGAAACGTGTTTAGTGGCGCTAGGAAAGACAATATATTCAAAAGAAAAGCACTAAAATGAAAAGATTCCTTATGCAGATTAGAAAGAGCTAAGCTGTCACTTAAACTCATGCAGTTCTGACATATTGCTGTGTAAAACCTTGAACTTCAAAGAGTACGTTACAGAAAGACAGCAAAAGGGACAAACTGAGAAATTAATATTATACCAAGATAAAGCAATGAAGTTAATAGCTTATTTTTTAAAAAAAGCTGCAAATAACCAACATAAAGTGACATGAAAAGCTACTTTTCATAGCTGTGCCAACTCTCCCAACACAGAAAAGCATAGCACAGTGAAAGCCAACATGGTTACACAGCTTCTGGACTGAGTTAAGTGACCTTTAGCCAACTTAGCATGGAAGTAGCATGAACTTGGATTGTTCCGCATTTATGGACATAAATATTCTGTGTGTATGCAATTCATGGACAGTTGTGGCTTCCTTGAACAGGGTGTTTGGAGATCATCCTCAAGGTTGGGCATCTCATTATTACCATTAGTTAACATACGGCATTTAGATTTCTCTCCTTAAATTCTGTCTTTAGCTACCCGGGGATCCCAAGTCACCCAGGTTTCTGATCACATTGTAAGGGGCTTGGCTGAGATACTGCTGAGAAGGCAGTTAGTCTAACAAATGAAATATCTGTGTTCATAGCAGGACTCGGACACACAGAGATGCAGCTGTAACCTGTGAACTTACTGTTAAGTTTCCTTCCAGCAGGGACTTAGCTCACTCCAGGAGTCCAAGCTTCTCTTGACAGCCCAGGATCTGCTGTAATGGTCTCTCAGAGAATAGGCTTGGAAAATATGTAATTGAGCTGTTATGACCTGGACATGGTTTGGCACACGTCACTGAACATGATAGCAATCCTACAGCCTACCATACAGCTGAGAAAGGCAGACTTCCAGTGGTTATATAAAATGGTATCCACCCATTCCAGCAGTATTTATTATATGTTCCCCACATCTTTTCCCAAGCCATTCATTACATCAAGCCTATCAAAAAATATATTAGCAACACAATATTACATACGGCTTTGCTCAGAGATAAAGTGTCAAAAGAAACCCTTTGTACAATATTACATTACTTACTCCAAAAGAAATCTCTAGTTGACACACCACCTCACTTAACTCCATGGTAGGCTTTTACATCAACAAGCTACTTGTATTTCCAGGGTATTGACTAATCATTAGGTTTATACGGCTTTTGATACTGCAGTCTCTTTCCTCCCATGACACTATTATAGACAAAAAGTTTTCCTTTCTATCCACTTGGATTGACATGCTTTGAATGAGGAAAAATTCTTAGCACTAAATAAAGGGAAAGACAGAATCACAAAGAGGCACAGGCAGGGGTGTCGGTTCCTAACCACAAGGTGCCTTGCAGTCTGCAGATGCCCCTGCCAAGAGTTCTGTGCTTAAGCAATCCACAGGAATGACACCCACAAAAGCCAGCACATTGGCGCAGAGCTGCCTAACTTAGCTGCCACGAAATGCCAAGATCTTAAGCTCACTCCATGTATCCTTGGCATCCTCAACTGAGCTGCAGGAAAATGCCCATCTCCAACTGGGATTCATACATACCCATTCTCTTGAGTTAACTTCCCTTTCTCACAAAAACTGAGTGGGGAAGAGATTAGAGACAATTACAGTACTCAAGAGATGGCAGGCTAGGGCTTAAATCTACTAGCAGCCAAATGAAGTTTAATCAACATTCCCTTATTTAATCATATCTTTTTACATTATTCTAAGGTAGGAATCCTCCTGAAGCTGCTGTCCTGATACTACTAAATAATGGAGTAAGCGAGAGAACAAAGACCACTATGTAGAACAGTAGTCTGGTTGTTATTTAACACACTAACCTTGAAAGTCCAATCTTTGCTTCAGTTATTGGCTTTTTCATTAAGAGTAGACTCAGGTTTCTGTATCCCTGATGGCAGAACCTATTTTTCTGGGGTCAAGAGATGCTTTCTGAGCAATGCCAGACTAACTGCTTCAGAGGAGACAGGCACAGAGTGTCTTCTGTGATGGTCCTAACACGTCTAGGTATAAGGAGATGCCCAACCCTTGCTGCTACTTAGCATCTCCAGACATCTGGGTTACGTGGCAGGTTTTGAAGGCCTACATTTCTGCCTGAAGCATTTGAAGTGGCCATCAGGTATTTAAGGCCATGTCTACAGTGTGGAAGCAGGGGCCACCTGAGCTGGCAAGGATCTGCATACTGACTCATAAACCAGAAACGCTGGGAGTTCGGTGCAGAAACACACAATGTGGCTCTGTACATGGTCCCTGATAAACAATACTGCTGTATACAATGCTGCACTCCACTGTGACTTTTCCAGATCAAGGGTTCCTGAGCTCTTGTCTACCCCAGAGAGTAGGCAGGCCCTACATCTGGCCTCAGTCCCTTCATGGATCTTGCCTGAGTTCAGCCAAGGAAATAATCATTATGGGGATTAAAACTAATCTGATTTCATCTAGCCTGGAACACACAGGAAACAGATCAAAGGTGGATTTCTGCCTGGGTTTCTCATGGATTTCAATTTCAGTTAATGCTCCTAATTGCAGGCCTGACTATTTGTTTCCCTGTTTTAGAAGCAGAAATCATTGCCAAGGCTCTGGCAGCCAGGCCAGAAAATAGTGACAAATAGTGTAAGCTGATCTGGCAGGCTTCATTAAGGTCAGATTAAACACTGACAGTCCCCAAGGTTTTTGTGATATGATTGCATGACATGGCCAATGAACTAGTCACTCCCTAGGGTGAGAAGCAGAGATGATGTTCAACTGCCTGGAGAGTGGAACATAGACTACTCTGTAAAATTACATGTTACAGCAATGTAAGATGCAAAGCACCATCTCTAAACAAGGTGCTTCACCTCAAATAAACCTTGCAAACAGCTAGATACAAGTCTGTCTGTTCCTAAGAGGGATGAGCAACGTAGGAAAAAAAAAATAATCAAGAGACCTGCAAAAGGCCAATGTAGGAGCTCATCCCAGTCAGGATGTCTGGCCTTTTTCCTAGGGAAAGTCCAGAGCATTCATCATTTAAGATTGTATTTTCAAGAAATATGAGAATGGTCCCCCATTTCCTGGGTCAAGGATTATTGCATCAGAATGTCAAGAACTCTCTCAGTTGTCTGTGTTTGCAGCAAGGTTGTCTTGGACCTAAAACAGCTTCTGAGTTCTACTATCCACCCGTAACCTGTTGCTTTTCCTTGCTTTACAGGGTGGTGGATCTGTAAGTTTCTAATGACAAAGACTGCATGATAACATTTCCCTTTTCAATCCAAAATACTCCAAATGCTTCCAGATTTTCTCTTACATCACCAAAGGAAATAAATTGATCATACCTGAAATGTTGCCACTTGACATTGATTCAGACTCATTTTGTACACGTTCTACACAAATAAAATGCTTATGAAACCAAATGCTTTTAAACTGAAATTAAAAACCAAACAAACAAAAATCAATCAATAAATCCCCATAACATCAAAAGATGAATGTTAGCCAACAGTCTTGATCCGATTTGTAGATGCAGAACAGGCAGAGTAGAAAGAAAATTACCTGAGTTTCCATATTTCTCCACTGAGGTCTGGATTGTATCTATTGTCATAGCTTTGGAAGAGGAAAAAAGTGCTGTTGAATTTGTCTCATACCCAGAGAACCCTGCATCAGGAAGCATAGCACAGCTTCTTAGCTATCTCCTGGATATAATGTCACATGGAAGATCTGTGCTGCAGGTTCTGCCTTTAACAGCTATTAGTGATTTCAGCCACAACTGGCCACATTTTAATGATGTTATATCTAGCAAAAAAATTCTTGAACGGAGTCATGCAGTGTCCTGTTTGCAGGAGTCTACCCTGCCTTTATTATAGTACAAAATCTTTTGGTTTTCAATTACTACAGGACAACAGGTAAGAGATGGCAGGTGGAACTGAAGTGTTGGTATACAAATGGGAAGATGTCTCTGTAAAAGGGAAGTCAAACATAGTTTTATTTGGAAAATAAATGAGCAGCTGGTGTCACAATTTGGTACTTGCCTTGTCCACCTTCTTCCCCTTCCTGCATTTTAATACCTCAACACCATCACCATAACCAGCATTCAGAATTTCTCCATTTAAGCCCTTTCAGCCCAGGAAGCTCAAAAATTAACAAGAAATAATTACCTTTAGTCCTCCTGCTTCGTCAAGTCAGTGCAGAGACACCCTGTCACCTGCTGAGATACCATTTGTGCCCTAGAAGTTCTGAACTGAAATGGATGCCTCCACACTCCAGGGACATCCAGAGGGAACTTTCCACAAACAGCCCTACTTTCTTGGAATGTCTTCATGTTTGTTAAATACAAGGAAACAAGTTAAAACACACAAACCAAAATTACCCACCAGGAGAATTATATTCCAATGTGACCAACACATTCAGCTAGTTAGACCTCTTTATGGCTTTACTTCCAATTTAGAATGAATTGAGTAATTTTCTGGGCTTGTGGAGGTTCCAAGTGGAATGGAAATTATGAAAGCACTTATTCAAAACACTCATTAGCAATCTTTTCCAGCACTCCAGTCCAAATCAGTTGAGTGGATTACTTATAATTTAGGAACCACACACTGTACTATGCCTGAAAAAGTGAACTCCCACAGACAACTAGAATGCTGCAGAAATCACTGTGATTTAAGACAAAGATTGCTGGAAGAGGGAAGACAGAGCTGCAATGATGTATGTTAGCAGTATCTCTTGTCTCCTTCAGATTTTGCAGAAGTCCTTCCCTGTATACAGTTCTCCAATTTCTAGAAGTGAGAGTCCTGGCTTGGTGGGAAGGAATCAAACGTGTGAATTTGCTCCATAATTTTCCCAACAGATATTTATTCAGACAAAATCAGATAATCCCAGTGCCTGGAACTAATCTTTTGACTCTAGGAATGGCAAACTTCCTCCTACTCGCAGACTGAGCCTGTAATCAGGGAATAGAAAACAAACCCTTGATTTTGCAGTATAATGTATCAACACACCATCCCCCACCCCCTCCGCCAGACAGGCTTCTGCCTTGACCTGCACAGTTTTTTTGGCAGTGTATCTCATTGTACCCTTCAACCTGAAGCCACAGAATTGAAAAATACCACTACTTGTTCGGCCTTGTCCAAATACAGTCCTGCTGCAGTAGATGACATCTGTAAGGGAAGCCCTGGTACAAGTCATCATTTGCAGCTTTCAACTGCACCTTGTTTCCTGAAAGCAAGAAAATTTGCACAAAGTCCTGTTCTTGTTTTCTTTTGACTACTTCTTTGTTGAGCTTGAAGGCTCTTCATTGACTCCATACGGTGCCTAATTTTGGTGACTAGGTGTAACGTGTTAGGACTAAGCACAATTTTTACAGGCACTGCAGTGCAGAACTGGAATTCTTGAAGTAGGTCTTGCAAATCTAAAAGCAGAGCACTTGATTTATAAAATCTCAAGTTATTAGTCTTATTTCTAAGCAGATTCATGGTATCATCTCAGCGTGTACAGAAATACTTGTTATATTATTCAAGGATACACATGTTCCATCACAGTCTTTGCACACACTGTGTGCAGCCATGTTCCTGCTTTCTCAGCTCAAGTGCAGTACCACATGCATCTAAATATTTTGTGTTAGGAATATCTGATCCTAAATGTTTCTACTTTGCTGAAGAAGATCGTGTATTCCTTGTGTAAAAGACGTTTTCCAGGTTTTGCTGCAATCAGCAGTATGCCCTATGCCAATACTGTTTAGAGAGTATGCCTGCTCTAACAGGATTGACTACAGACCAAATGGGATTGAAATTCCATTGCTGACTAGTGAAAAAGCAGATAAATAGGTCATTTTCTTTAGCATCAGCATCTTACTTGCTTTGTATGCCTAGAAAATAAAACGTGATGGAAAGAGCCCACATTTCTCAGGGAACAACCTGTCTTAAATCTCTGGGCAGTTAGTACATGATGACTTCTCTCCTTTTTAGATTATGGAAACTCTGGTTCTCTTTTCCGTAGAAGGACCATTTTCTTGCTATGAACTATTTGTACCTCACTATAAAATACTTTGAGATTAACATTATACTAGTCAATAGTTAGGCCTAATTAAACTTGCTGCTTTAATTACATCAGTTGTTGCTTTTGGAGACCTTATTGAAAACACCAGAGATGGTAAGAAATACATTTTCATTTTGTGCTCTCTCAGCCCCCTAAGCCTTTCATTAAGCCCTTCACTAAGGATGTCCATCCTGGCACCAGCTGGCTCAATAGCTGCATTAGAGCCAATTAAACCTGGCCATCATGGCCACATCCAGAATTACTGACTATCAGAGATGTTCATAATCATAACCACTGCCTTCCAAACAAGTGGTTGTTGTGATCACATCTATGGATTCACCCTCCTTTTGTTGCAGTATTCCTTCCTAAAAATACAAACAATGGATGCATAGCTCCTGCTGTGTTGCTCAGCTGCTTGGAACAGAAATTGTACTACCATCTTTTGACCGTAAGGAGAACTACACCTTTAGAGAGTCTCCCTTCTGTGCTAAGTCACAGCAGGAGGTGATCTTTAATTCAGTGAATGAAACATAAAAATCCATTTAAATATGGAGACACAAGATGAACAGTGTAGTCTATGAACCGAGTCCTTTACAAAAAGCAATTTATTTTGAACATGACCATAAGAAGGCCCATATTTTGGGAAATCACAATATACCCAAGAAAAAACAAACGAACATCAACAGTCTTACATGTGTCAGCCATGGTGCATCTATTTCTATTTTATGTGTCCTAGTAAACTGTTTGGAAGAAGCTTCACTACTACAGGTCCATGTTTCCTCTGGCACTTCACATATGTATGAGAGTTCTTGCACAGGTCAGTATGGAATTGAGTTGGTATTAATTATAGACTCTTTGATTTTTCAATGAATAGTTCATATCTAGATCAATTCAGAGGTGATGAACAGTACCACTTTCTGAAATGTACAGTGATTTATAGAAAAATTTAGTTCCTAATTACAGTTAAGCGGCCTTATCTTAGCACCAAGGATTCTTCCACAGATACGCCCAAATTCCTTCTGAAACAAGTCAGAAACACACTGGAGAACCCCTTAACAGCTCTTCAGAGGTTGGTTATCCTACCCTGTGCTCATACACAAAATTGTGATGTTTTGAAACCATGCTAAAACACAATACTGACTTTTTTAGGCAAATGCAGATGACTCATACATTCATCAAAGGCAAATTCCAAAGCACTGCAAATAGACAAATAAACTTAAAATCCAAAAGTAATATGTAAAAATGTACACTGTCCATTTGACATAAAGAACAGTTTTGGGACTGGAGAGTTTGGTATCGTTCCTCTGCATAGCACAGGTTCCATTGAGGTATCTGACAATAGAAACACTGGTTTAATACCCCATGATTTCACAACAGCATTTTTGCCAATCCCCCCAAAAAAACCACTGGCATTTTGGGTGTGCATTGCGGCGTGTGTGGTTTAGTAGTGCTTTGCCACTTTATAAATTCAGGGCAAAATCTTGGTTTCAGTGAAGTTAATGGAGTATTTGCTACAGGCCTCCATGGAGCTGGGCTTTCATCCACAGTAATTAAGAAGTAGGTCTATGGTCTGAACAAGATCAAAGGTGAAATGTAACAATTTTTTTTTTCCATTACAAAATAAAATAATAAATAAATAAATAAATAAAAGGTTACAATAAACACTAATGGCTAAAATCAAGTTTTTCTTAAGACACTTTTCCCTATCAGTTATGCTGTACCATACACAGTTTTTAAGCAACTCTCGATTAATGTATCTATGTACACATGCAAAGAAATTGGAAAACAATATATATATATATATACACGCACACACACAGGCTAATGTCAATATAGATGTTATTTTTCATTTTCTTCTCTCATTAGGATAGTTTCACTAATATTCAGTCCTTCTGGTATAGCTGAAATTACATCTGATAATAAAGAGCAGAGTAGAGCTACTAATTCAAAGAAATCTTTGTTTTCATATGTAACATTATTAAGTGGAGCTATTACAGAGTAGTGAACAGTTACATTTCATTTTGAACTCTGACCAACATCCTCTCTGCAACAGACTGTAATATACCACGGTACTACAGTAGCTAACTCCTTCACACTGAAAAAGCAGTGCACAGACCTAACTTTTACACCTGCTGGATGGAGAGAACACTCTATTGTTGAATAATTCAGCAAAGTCCCATTGTATCCAAATAAACTTGTGGGTTCCCTACTCAGCAGCAATGAAAGCAATCTTTCTGACTTCCTCCCCCAATTCCCCTCAATTATGTAAAAGTTACTTTTATCCTGGGCATGCTTAAACAGAGCAAGAAAAACATTTTTTCTGTCGCTGGTAACAATGTTTCTGTAGTCATATGCAGCACCTAAGATGTTGCTGCAATAGTAAACCGTTTCCATTCCTTTTTGGGTGCGGGTTTAGGAAATGAATTGTCATTGTGCCTCTCAAGCCCCAGGACCTCTTAATTTCAAATCCACTGCCCCACAAAAGATGTGGTTATTTGCATGATGAACCAAAGAATAACCAAGAATTGTTAATGCACCTAACTTCTGATTTCTTTTAATGCCTATACCCCGTATTAGCATTGGTTTATAAAGATATGGCTTTGTGAAGAGCTACGTACTGAGGTTTGAGCATCATCACCCAACTGAAAGAAAAGGTATCTTGCAATAAGCTAATGATCTGTGTGCAGTCCAGTGAAGCAACCAGCCTGTATACTATCTGGGAGGAGACTACTGTGCCTAGCTAACACCTCAAGTACATCAGCATGTCTACAGTAAGGTGAACTGTCACTTGTCCTGTATGAGAATATTCAATCTGACCTCTAAAAAAGTAATGAATTGCAGGAAAACATGAAGGGAAAAAATAAAAAATAAAAAGAGGGAATGCTTCAATCTGAATAGAATTCCAAGTTCAGCCAGTTCTCACATACAAGTAACACCTAAACAGAGGGTTTGTCGTTTTTTTTTTTTATCAGTGGCATTTAAATCCAAAGCAGTGAGGTTTGTCCAAGAACTGGGTCCCAGCCACAAAATACTGAAATATTCTGACTACTTTGTTAGTTAAAGAAGAGCTACAGGTAGTTAAAAAGATTTGCTTTTATTTCTTTCAGCTTACCTCTGCACCCACTAACTTTGTTGTCTATATTTGGCTTATGTAAATAAACTATCCTTCCACTTTTATCTTATGGGGGATTTTAGGCTAGCTGGCAATAAATAAAACATTCTGCTCTGATGGGTGTAGATGATGATGGGTATTGGACCCATTTTCAAGGTGCCAGTATACTCCCACAAGTAATCATACAGCATAAAAAGTGAGAAGGACCTCCTTTTTCCAAGCTGTTCTGCCTGGCTGGGAAGCTGGCAGTGCAGAGTGCCAGTATCACTGTGGAGTAAATGTCATTCCCGCTGATTATCATCAGTTGGAGATCTCCCAGCATGCAAGAGACCTATGTGGAGAATGCCAGGGCCTTGGTTACCACCCAGACCTCTTCAATGATTCATATCATAGTACTCAGGCATCACTGAGCAAGAACTTGATACGTATGCATATATTCCTAAACTGCATCAGAGTTGAACATCCCCTGGTATTGAATGTTCCTGTTCCTTGCCCAGCAATGATAAGCGGTACTTCTCCCTCCAGAAAAATACTCATTGACCACAACCACTGTCATGCACAATTCCTCAGGCTTCCCCTCTTTAGGGGGTATTATTAGCTTGTTTGACATCACTGTCCTTTCCTAAGATTATCAATACAACACAAACATCCAGACAAATGGAAAAACAATGGCTTTAAGGTTATGTGTTATGGGGTTCACAAGTTGCAGCTATGTGTATGCTCTGCATCATGTTTGATTAAAGAATTCTTTTCAAACTATTTTGGACTTTCCATTTACAGTACTCAACAGACATATTTGTGGTGACATTCCAAATGTTTAGAATGTGGATTCCTTCCTATTTCACTGGGAACTCTGAATTAGACCCCTACTGAAAAGACCAATCCAAACAAAATAAAAACCATTTGCATAGAAAACTGATCCACGACACAGCAGTGTTCACTGCATGGGCAGTGCAGTACTTCGTGATTTTCTGTTCTCACAGAAACAATTTCCATGTGCTCAATTACCAGCTACAAGTGAATTCAGAGATTTCTCTGCACGCCACAGCATGAAACTGATGATCTACAGTTGATCTTAAATACCTGGCAGATCTATGTTCTGATATGCCTTTGTGTCTCACCTCATTTTTCTTCAAAACTCAGGCTTCTTTTTTAAATGTGCCCACTTTATGCATATATTTTGAAGTTTTTATTCTATACCAAAAATTACCTGGAAAACAAGATGACAGGGAACATAAGAAAAAAAATATAGGAAAAAAAGCTACATAATTATTTTAAAAAGTCAGGGTTGGCAGCATGTTCTGGAAAATGCCAAAGGGTTTGTGGAATAAATTCCATTTGGCAAGTTCAGAGATAAAAGAATCCAGCTGCTTTCAAACACCAAATGCACCACTAAAAAGTCTCTAAAATTGCAGAAACATCTTAAATCAACAACAACAAAAAAATACCATCCTCCCACACAAAACAAGAACAGCACAACAAAGGAACCACAAAACATTCCTATTTAGATAGAGTTCAATGCTAGCTGAAGTATGCCTGTTCGAGGCAGTTTGTCGAAGAATACACTTGAATACAACAAAGGGCACAGGGCTGAGGGATTTTGTGATGCTTCAGGCTATTGCAAATCGAGGCAAAGAGATGAAAGCAGGCACACTGCAGGAAGGACCTAGGATAAGGAACCAGACTGAGCCATATGATGATTGGAATCCTTTGCAAAAGCTTTTCTATCTACTTGATTAGAGTCCTTCAACAACTCTATCACTGAAGAGAAACTCATTTAGGGCTTGATGCAATATTCAGTGAAGTCAATTGTGACATTCTACTACCTTTAAAAGGTCTTTGGATCAGGTACTAAAAGAATAAACCCCATCTATTTATGCATCCTTTCTTCCAAGTTTAGGTACAACCTGTTCAACTCCTTCATGACATGGAAAACACACTTCTAGCAAAACTGGAATGTGCAAGTACCCAAGACAGGGACTAGCTCCTTCACTGTAAGGGATTAAATACTCATGGAGGAGTCTGCAGAAATGGTGAGAACACTGCCCTTTTAATTCTAAATAGAATCTGTGTTTTTCAGGCTGTTGCTCCTTGTTCCTGCAACAGAATATCCACTGCCAGAGGTTTCTAGCTCTGCTTCTCACAGCCACAGCCCCTTCTCGGAAGTTAATACCCTGTACAATCCAACACCTCAAGTGACCCCGCTCCAAAACAGACTTGAAAAATGGGTTGCCCTACTGAAATGTGAGCGTATTTTATTCCATTTTAGATAAACCATTTCACAGATCTAGGTTTGAAGTCAGTCACAGTAGCACAAGTAAGGGTAAGGTAGCTTCTAGTAAATTAAGACAAATGAGCCAGTGGAAGCTCCTGAGAGAATACTATCCTGGGACAACCATTTGGATGTCCAAAAAGCCAGCAAAGAGTCCTTACTGAAAGAGTCCTCCTTGTGGATAATTAACACTCAAAGGTAACAATTTCATTAACTGCTTTAAGAAGCAAAATGAATAAACATTCTGAAGTTCCTTTCATCTGTCCTTATCTCCTGATAATACTATAGTATCCGTTATGAAGAGCTTTAAAACTCACATTTGAAGCTGGTAATTTCCAGCTAGTCTTTAAAAAAAAAACAAATATTAAATCTAAGCAAAAGCAGTTCAGCAACTTTGCAGCATGAAAAATAAATACAAGATACTCCATTTCAAACATATACACATACAAAAAATGCAGAAAAGTCTTGTGATGAAATGGCTGAGATAGAAGGCACAAGTTTGGCAGGCAAGATGACTAAGTAAGAAGAAATGCCTTCACATTTTCCAATTAAAATGGGATTTGCTTTGACAGATCTGCTGCAAATCAGTCTTTTTGTCCTTTATCAAGTGTTTTCCCTCAGCTTGAAAGGAAGCAGCTAAGGAACATCATGCTGTGCTTGTGTACAATTAACTTAGCCAAGCAATGAAACATTCAGAGAAGAAACAGAACAGTCCTGTCTGTGAAATGTAGATTTTTATACTGTGCTGAACATCCAGTATGGCAAAGACACTGTAGCTCCCAAGATGTGTGTATTTCTGATATCCTATTTATATGTCACTTCCATAGTCTGTAAAATACCTAAATACAAAAGCCGTAACATTATAGAGAGTTGTTTTCTATTCAGTAATCAATATAGGCACTAGGGCTTCAATCCACAAAGGGATGCCTACATGTCCCTATAGATCAAGCTGCTTATAATTAAGGTGAGAATCACTTCACTACAGAGGGTCTGTGTAATTCCTTTACATACTACCTCACGCCAATGATTTCAGATGTCTGAAGACCTCCGAAGAGGACTATTACATGTACACCTACACATGACATGTCTTTTCCCAATACTATACTTGGCCTTTAATTTGCCAGCAATTGCTCTGTTAGGAAAAAAAAAAGTCTTGCTTTTATCACCGTGTCATATCCCATTGTTGAAACAACATTACACTGATTCAGCATCAAACTGACATGAAGCACCTTGTTGTAACCATACTGAAGTAGTTTCCATGGGTTTCCCCATAGATTTCTTTAGGTAATAATAAGCTTTACTTTTGATGCTCCACTCTTTGTAGTGCTGGACATTTGTATGCAAATGGACAAGTTCCACAACTCCAGAAAATTAGACTGTATTTTTTTGATGTTGCTTGGACTGAATCATCTTGGCATGTCTATATAAGGCTGACTAAAAAGAGACATTATCTTTCTATCAGATAGGTCCCCTGCAGGCAGACTATTTACTATTTTCTACACTTCTAGGAATTTAACTTCTTTGAGAGTTTAAGTGCCAGTGTCGGAGCTGGCTGAATACTATTTGCCAGCTGACACTAATTTTGATCTCCTCTAATTCACAATCATTCATAAATATTTCTCACTGTTGAGGAACACATTTTGTCCCTCTATGCTTCTGCCAAATTGTTTGGTGGCCATTTTTCAGATGCTGGTTGCTCATAAGTATACCAGCTATTGACTATTTGAATTATGCGTATGCTTTTCATCCATTGCTTTTTTTGCTGAGTGGGTGGTTGTAACTTTTAACAAAAACAACTGACAGCAGAGAATTGATTTCCATGACTAATCCTTTAGGATTTGCAAACATCTCCATGACTGTTCCACCATTGTACAAACATTAAAGATTGGCAAATTGTAGAGCCACCACAGTCTTCAAGAATGTTGAATTAAGATTATTTGTTACTATATTTATAAGAGTTCCCTTTTCCACTATCTTGCCAGCCTTAACCACTATTTTCCATAGCAACAGTGACCAAAAAAAGATGGCAGCAGATCATGCTAGTGGCCTGCAGGAAAAGTATTGAGAAACAGGCTTGTCTTTCCACCTTCAGCTAATATGGAATCTGGAGGTTGCACCCATATTCCTTTCAGATGGGGGGATCTTTGGGTATCTCCAGGTTGGCCTACTGCAAATGTCCAGATTCC
>NW_009944144.1:93536-101090 GCF_000696875.1 Nestor notabilis
GAACCTGAACACAGAGCGCATCAGGTATCTGACACAGCTGATCTAGCTCAATTTGCTAAGGGTCTCTAGACTTCCAAAGCACTGAGGGTGAACTTGATTTATAAGAACCAGAGGGAAATGACAACAGAGGATGGTCAGGGGTACAAATCCTAATTTACATCAACATAAAATGGAGCTTACTACTGTTACTCAAGCTCAAGAGCTATATGGCTCCATGCTCCCAGTCCAGTCAGATGGTATGTATCAAAATAAAAAGGCACATGAGTAGTCCCTTATTTAAAATATCTATGCCATTCACAGCAGGATGAGTGCCTGGCTACAATAAAGCTTTAGGTAAGGTTACTGATCATGTGCCTCCATGAAAGTCTGCATTAAAGCTGCTTTTAGTAGCAGGAGTCTCACAGTATGAACATTTGCTACTATTAGGCTCAATACAAAGCACCTATTCAGAGACTTTCATTCACTCATTTTAAAAGGGTTTACAACAGTGGCTGGTAAGAATTGGCTGAACGTCATACTACTGAAGGCAACTGAGGCACTACAGAAATAAGAATCTCTTTTTCCCTCCCCCCACCTCTCCAAAATGGCTCCTTCTTTGAGTGCCCTAGTGTTTTTGTTCCAGGGTTAAGCAGTTGAAAAGACTATTAGAGACAGTGATGTTACCCTGAACAATCCTGTCATCACTGCAGGCATTTAGTATCTCTAAAAATATTACCAGAGCCTGGAGGTTAACACTTCAAGCTAAATACCTGGATCTAAACAACACTTTTGAACAGAAAGTCTTGTCTCTATGACCACAGTCACACAAAAATTCAGTGGTACAGTCAAATTCCATAACTCTCAAAAATGTTTCTCCTTCAGAGCAAGTGTAAATACAAGTAAATAAAACAACGTATACCACATGGCTTGCGTGTTCAACAGAAGTAGTAAGAATGACTTGTATGCATAAAACTTCTCAACAAGAAGGCATGTGCTGGCATGACAATACATTAAAAAGCTATTAGCTATTGTGTAGAAATACAGCAAGAATAATACACAAAGTGGTTATTATGATGACAGTATTCGAGTCTCATCAAATGTGGTTTGTTAGAAATAGGAACAAATAACACTTTCTCTAACTTGGTTCAATTTGCAGCGATGACCCACAAAGCTAGTAATAAATCTTTCCAAAGATCTGAAACAAACAGAAGTTGCTTTTGTCTTACTTCTCCCTTTGTAACTTTTCAGGAATATTTTAGGCCTAGAAAATTTACCAATTTCAACTTACAGGTTTTATTTTACCACCATTCTTCATCACCCTGTGTGTATATATATATTATTTCAATCACCTCATAAATTCCATTTTCACGCTCTGATCCTTTTGTTTTCTTCATCTGGGCTTCAATCTTTACTTCAAAAGAAAAAATTATAAACAAGTTTTGGCTGGGATAGAGTTAATTTTCTTCCTAGTAACTGGTACAGTGCTGTGTTTTGGCACAAGAGGTTACTTTAAACAGGTAAAACAAATACACACCACTTAATGTATTCATGAAGGACTAGACTGGCACTTTACCCCTTTTACTTGAAACAATATTAAGTTATATTCCAAGTCTTGTTCTGAACAAATATTTTTAGAATTACGCTAAGAGGTTTTTGCTACCTGAAGATTAATCTTTTGGCCTCAACAAAAACTCAGTCGAAGAAAACAACTCCTCTTCTACGAGAAATGTCATTCCTCAGCTAAAGACAGAGAAAATCATTCCCAAAAACATCCTTTTTATGACCTTCACTGTCCCAGAGGATAAGATGGTCTGTATTCTTGCTCCTGCCAGCAAAAATCAGACTGCCCAGATTACGTTTTCCATTTAAAGTGAATGAAAGCTTTCAGGAGCTCAGGTTTCCCTCTCTAGTCAGCCCTGTTAAAACAGGATGTTTTCTTTTGGCACATAGAATCCTAGGAGTAGCCAGGACTAGCAAGACATAAAGCTCTGTCAGCAGGTGGAAAAACAGAAGCAACTCCATAGAACATTATATGTGTTGATCAATGCAGTTTTATAAATGTTGACATTGCTCTCAGATCTATGAAGTTCAATCCTGACACATCTGCAACACAGTCCTGCACCTGACTGTCATCGATGTACACATGAAAAGAGCAACAACAACAGCACAAGTTTCAGCTCTCAAATGTTACTTAGACATATGCAGGCCACACTGAGGCTTGTGCTGCTTCAACCACAGTGTTGAAGAGAGCTATCTGGGACATCTCTCCTCCGGGTCACTCTGCAGGCATACCCACATTGAGGGAGCTAGACCTGCTAAAAACTGAAGTCCTTGGGTGGCAGGCTCTCTGCGCCATTCACCATAACATCCAGTTGTGGTAATGAAAACATGAAACTTTCTGTAGAAAAGGCTATTAAAAATTACAGTACTTTAAATTTCTCCGTGATTTTTCTATCCAGAAAATGAAAATATAAGTGTTTTAGTATACTATGTGATCAATCAACTTTCAATAGAATACCACTTAAAATTAAATCTGTGTGTAGTTTCTATTTGAAAATATTTCTTTTTGTAGATTTGTAGATTCTCTTTGAAAATCTACTTTTTCCTTCTTCCAAAGAAGGAAATTCCCTTGTTGCCAGGGCCTGTGTTTCACCTCAGGCTTGTCATGATACTTAATTCCTCATAGTTTTGCATTCTTCTCCTCAGGGGGCATTCTTCTGTTAGCTTGGCAAGCTTTTTAATTATATATTCTCTTTTTTGCTCTCTTTTTCCTCTCAGGCTCTCTCTCCTACACTCACATTTACTACGTATGACCACGTTTTAAAATTCCTCACTATTACTTTCCTAGGGTTTCTTTAATCTATCTATCCCATTTCATAAGAAATACACCCATACTGCTTACTTCTCTCCTTCAGACATCCTTCCTTATCTCCATGCAGTTGTCAAGTCACTCTCCCTCCTTTTTTCTTTCAGTCTTTTTCCTCTTCAGACTTGTATCACCTTCCTCTGCTCCTACCACTATCAAACTGATAAATTATTTCTAGAGTCCACAGGGTGTGGACAGCTGGACTGTATTCATTTGTTTGAAGTTAGCATCCATTCAGGAAAAGGGGTATCACTGTCCTTCCATAGCGAGAACTGACTCCCATCAAAGCCCAAGAATTGCTGTCTTACAGTGAGTGTGAGGAGATGCCACTGTAGGTGCAACCTGCTCTTAGGAGATATAAGAAACTGGGTATTACAACATTTCATCATTACTAATCCTGTACTGATCTTCAGAAAAAGTGCAGTTGAAAATCCCATTCTGATTGAAGTAAGTTGGGTGGTTACAAATTTTATTCGCTTCAAAAGCCTAACCTCAGCCCTGTGAGGAGCCATTGGCTACGACAGTGTCATAGTAGTCATATCCTGACTAGCTCCTAAACACGCAAAGGAGCAGCATGTATAAAATTCAGGAGGTCTCTCACTTGCCAGAGCAAAGCTGTCAGGTCAGTATTAATAACAGGTGAAGGAGAAAAACTGGAACATCAGCTTCTGCAGATAGAGCTGACAAATATTATTGGAATGAAAGATATGTGATAGTCCCAGACAATTTCAAGAACTAGAAGGTGCCATAAATAAACTACCAAGGCCAATGACAGGCATATGGTTTTTTCTAACCATGTTAATCAAAACAAACCAGCACACATTAGATGGAGAATTCTCTCAAGAGCGTGTAAGGTGGTTTACAATCTCTGACCTCCCAGGCCAGGGCAGGTGCAGAGGGCAGAGTCATCATTAGGTGAGAGCTGTTGGCCTCAGCTTGGCTGGGCCAGAAAGGAAAAGGAGATACTATCAAGCAGAGGCAGTGCAGCTCTTCAGACAACAGTAGCCAGCAAGAGAGACAGCTTTAAAAAGACAGTTCAGGAGCTGGCTGTGATCTTAACATTTGGTCCTAATACATTGGACTGAACTTTCTCCAGCACAGTTGTGCTTAAAGCTGTTTCTCTGGACTGAGGCTGCTGTCCTGGTCTAATTATTGTAGTAATTCCACATTCCCCTGCATTCTGTAATTAGCTTGGGTTTGTGGCTTTGCAGAGACCGCTATTAAAATCAAGCTGGTTAGTGGTAGCAGTAGCGTTTGTATTAGTGCAGCACCTCTAAAACCATGGCTCAAGATTCTAGTGTCCTGAGGCTGTGCTGAGGAGGATGAAGAAACATAATGGTGTACACAGTACACGTCACAAGATGGAAGCACTGCATCTTTCTTCAGCTTGGCAGTATGGCTCAGCATTGCACATTTGGTTCTATGTGGACACATGATTTCTAGATGTCCTGAATACTAGCCTGGGGACCAACTCACAGTCCTGAAATATTACTCAGCATCTATTCAGATACAAAGCCACCTTCCTCAGGGCAGGGCCTGCTGCAGGAAGGAGGGGTGACTATTGAAGGTACCCACATGGTTCCCCATCAGAGCAATATTGAAGCAGCTCACTGTCCCTTACATACTCATCATTGCGATGCCCCTGCGTAGAGAGATAGCCTGGGTCTTCAGAGACCTTACTGACAAAGCACCTTGCTCAAGGTCATCAAAAAAATAATAAAAGATCTGTGGCAGAGCAGGAGCTGAATTCAGATTTTCCTGGTGGCCTCAAAGCTTAGAGTCTACTATTCTCTGAACAACCTTTCCTTACCAACTAGGTTTGCATGCTATATTAAAAGCCAAGATGCAAATGTTTACAGAGCACATCTAATTTCTCCCTTTTAAAAGACAGGTGTAAGGCAGCGATACGCTACCAGAAAAATTCTGCAGTTTTCCTCTTGTTTTAAAATAAGCCAAGGAGTTGTAAGCTTTTCAGGGAGGAGTGGGGGAGGGAGGGAGGTGGAGGAAGGGAATATGAAAGGCCCTGAACACTACAGGGTTTCATAGCTTTAGAGTAGGACTGAAACCAGTGTACAGGCTTAAGGCCCTCCATTTTCTTAATCATGTTTCATCTAAAATAGTTACACCATATCCCAGGTAGCTGCAATATAATCATATTTGCACTTGCACTGCTTTCCCTCCACATTTTTTACATAGCAAGGAAAATTTTAAGCACATTTGAGAAGAAGCTGAAACCCAAAGAGAATAAATGAAACATCACACAGCAAGTGATTAAGGCTGCAAGAGGGCAACCCAGCATGACAGAAACATCATGAGGGTCCTCTGGTTCCTGTGCCATGGTTTTTGCTTGGCACGCAGCAATGAGTACTGTGTGCATGGTCTTTTGGGAGACCAACAGTCACAGGTAGGCAGAAAGTCTGTCAGTGAGCACATAAGCAGAGTTTTAAAGAGTCAGAAAAATGTAGTTTGAAACCCAGAAAGGGAAGAGGTGGTTTGGAAGCTACTGAAATACTCCATTCACAATGATGAGCCCATAAAATGAATTTTCAATTAAAAGTATCCAGTCTTCTACATTTAGATAAAAGTAGTCCATGAGCTGAGACTCTCCACAGAGGAGTAAGTATTAGGTGAGTGTGGAGGACTAAGTGGTAGTGAGCTGGCCCATTTAGGTCTTTATTTAAGGGAATACCTGGTACAAAACAAAGTTTTATTTCAGTCTGGATGCCTCCCAAATTTTATTTTTTACAGTTTTTATCTCCCTACACATAGTTTTTAGATCCAACTCAATTTTTTCCTCTTTTCAATTCTACATTCAAACACATAACCCCTCTTTGTGCAGTTGCACTGGTCTTTGTTTTCCCCTTGGCCCTATCTGCATTCCCCCCTTGACCATTTTTGTTTGGAGTCTTTAGGAAAGAAACATTATAAACTGAGATTTTGGTAAAGACTTCATTCTGTGATTCAAGGAAATAATAGTTCTGAATGAAACAGTCTGATGCTTTAGACCCAGACACAGTGAGTCCCAATCTGAATACTACCCCATTATTTTATCTAACAGTTCACTTCAAAAAGATAACTATGCTGATCATACCTGAAAGTACATCTCTGCAAATGGACTGTGGTTGCCTATTTACTAGGAAGCACTTGAAACAGTTACTTGCACAATCATGCATCATTTGGTATGTGTTCAAGATAAAGTTCAAACACTGTTTATACCTGTCAGCTTATATCCTGTTATCTCTGCCTGTGTACTAAGAAGATTTAAAATCTCCAGACCATCCTTTAAATCAAACAACAGATTAGAAAAAAAAATTACAAGGCTGTGAGAAAAATATTTAACAGATAGATACATTATCATGAATCCTCCATATGGTAAAGCATAATTGAATTATAAGAATATGTATACTAGAATATTTTTAGTAATAACTTATCTCAGATTTCTAACGTAGTTATTTTAAAATATGCTCCTAGAAAATGAAACACATAAGTGCAATCTTATTTTTTGCACATTTTCTGCATACAAAATTACTTGTGTTTTTGTAAATGAATCCCAATGATAACAAACAAATGCCATGAAAACAAACACGAAGTAGCAATAAGTCCCTGCTAAGCCAAGTCATTTCATTCGTGAGCACTGCAAAATCAAAGAAATGTTACAATATTTTACATGCCCAAAACCCCAGCTTTAAGCAACTCTCCTTTGGAAATGCACACAAGGAGAGTTCACAGATCATGAATTCTCTCATCAATTTATGACCCGTTCTCCAGTTGCTGTTTCTCTGTTTTCAGACCAAGAGGAGCAGGCAGTTTCACAGACAACATTCAGCTGCAGACAAAAGGTAAATAAGCTCATCTGCTCTATTAACAAGAAAGAAAGAGCTTGTAAAGTACCTACCTTCTCCTCATTTTCTTGGTTCCAGCTCCTCTGCAGTCTTCAGCCATTCAAAACTCCCCCAGCATGCGTGACCCTGCAACAGCCTCTTGATTGATTCATTGTGGCAAACTTCCTCCTGTTCAGCTTAAGTTTATGTGGCCAGACTGGCTGAGGTGGGAGAAAGAAAAACAAAGGAAAAAAAAAAGTGGAGGCATTGACAGGAGAAACGAAAACCATCTTAAGAAACAGTGGGTCTGGTTAAGGCACACGTTCTTTCACCATGTCAGAGTTAGTTTACTGACTATTGACTTTGGCTGTAGGTCACTAGGGTGCTAATGCCAGGCAAGGCAAAAGGCATCTTGTACCTTGATAGGATTTAAGGGTAATCTTCGGGAGAAAGAGTGAGAATAGCTATTAGCATTTGGGGGGGTGATTGCTAATCCAGCAATGATGCATGACTGATTTATTAACTATTTCACTCACAATAAAAATGGAAGAAAGTTCTGCCAAGAATCTGCCATTCTTTGATGGAGACCACAATGTCTGAATCCCTTTTTTAGAGCAAAGCCATGGCAAATGCTGAGCCTGTGTGTTTCGCAACAAGGGATTAATTCTGTCTTAACGCATAATCCTATATGCTCACAGAGGAGAGAGTGCTGCAGAGAATAAAAAAAAAAGGCACACAGAAATATATCTGGTGTGTTTTTATAGACATGGGATTTATAGACAAAGAGGAAGAAATATTTCTGCATGTATTTTCCCCGTTTATCAACACCATTAGTAGCTAAAGTAGGTCACACGTCCAAAGAAAGACAAAGCCATTACTGCTTTCCCT
>NW_009944144.1:101121-110616 GCF_000696875.1 Nestor notabilis
TCTCCCCCCACACCCCCATCCCAATTCCACATGTGGCATTGCCACAATGCAGCTAAACTGCATGTTGTAGGTTACTTTTCAACAGGACTATGGGGCCTTGAAGAACACTGGAGCCTTTTACACAAGAAAACATTCTCTGTCCCAAAAGGCTTGCAATCTAACCATTCACCAGACTGAAACAGCTGCATAAGCAACTCAGACAAATATCATTCGTATGCAGCATTCTGTAAATTCCCACCCCATAGGCACCTATTTGCATGTTGCAATGATGCATCCAGGAAAGGACTTGCTGATCTACACATTGACCCAAGTACAAGGAGACAGAAGTTTCTACCCTGAAGGGCCAGATGTGCAATGCTTAGCTTTCACGTACCCAGGTCCTTTATCGCACGTAGCATTGAGCCTTTTAAGTTACATTCATGTGTCACTGTCAAAATTCTTCCTAAGTTTGAGTAACCTACTCATGTAGCCTAAATGACATCTGCTCCTTGTTATGGCTTAAGACAACACTGCTTTTGAAATAAGAGCTATTAACATTCGCATTATGTCTTTATGCCAGGAGGACTTCTCTACTTGTCAGTTTAATTATTAATTACTTTACATACCAGATACCTCCTAAAGACAAGTCAAGACACAGATCTTGGTTCAAACAGCCTACATTTCAGCATCATACAACAAATCAGATTGTTAGTTGGCAATAAATAAAATAACAGAGACTGAAACAGAAAGAGTGAGGAGGGGAACGCAGCACATAAGAGAGGCTGAAGAAAGCCTCCAGCCTGATCCATACTGCCAGAGTTCTCTGCCTGTATGAATCCCACAACAGCTGATCCTTCTACCACACTTTTTCCTCATCAGCTCCTGCCTTTGAGTTTAACAGAACACATTATTAACACCAAAATGCAACCCACTGTTCTTCACACAGTAAAAAGCCTCCATTCAGTACACCATTTCCTAGATAATTTGAACAAAGTTGGCTTGAAAGCAGGTAGAGTTGGCCACACCACATCAGCAGCACAAGGTATACAACCAGTGTGCCATTGTAAAAGAAAAAAAAAATAAAATAGTAAGCCTTGAGTAAGAAGTTGCAAGCTGTGGACAAAACAAAATGCATTTGCCTACTCCTGCTTTCTCAGCAAGTCCCCTCACTTGCACTGTGAACGCTTTCACTGCTGATGTAAGAGCCCTGCCTAACTCTCTGAACCTCACCTTGCTTTGGCTTGTGTTGTGTAGTATTATACTGTGCTTCATCTTCACAATTAATCTCAGTGACTTTTTCAGACAGATTTGGACCTGTTCTCTGATAATTTATGAATCTTGCAAGCTCATCTGGGTGTCAGAACATCTACTCAATTCATACATCTGCTTATCTTGGTTAAGCAGTGACCTGAAAAAGCAGTACAGAAAGGACACAATGTCGCAAGATGGCCACATGTCATTAAAAACTGTCATAATGGCAAAACATTAAGAAATTTTCCCTCTACTTTCGGTCAGCTTCACAAGCCTGCTTTGTTGTCTATGGAAGGAAAAGGCCTGGAAATAAACAGCTATAGGATAGCTTAGCAGAGGGAGGTACAGGAGCAGGGCACATTTCAGATGGAACAAGATGGCAACTTGGTAAGGGAGCCTACCTCAGTCTTTAATGACAGGAGCCCCACACAGTAACTGGTTAAGCCAAGTGGAAAAATTTATCTTAATAGTCTGGTTTCCCACAAAGTGCATACCCTCCCAACCCCATTACAATCCCACTTTATTTTCTTTAGTATAACATTATCTGTCAAGAATTAAAGTGATTTAGTAGATACGTAAAGTAACTATTTTGAAGAAATTCACTAAATTTTAAATTTAAAGAGTTGATTAATTTTCTTCTTGTGTACAGATAGTATCTTTCTCCTTACTTAGCTGATACATATTCAGCACCAGACTAAATTAAAACACTAAGACCTTACCAACTGACTCTCTATATAGTATCCTAAAAATACAGCACCCTTCTTCCTTCTTTTTTTAACATGTCCACACAAAGTAAAACAGCCTTTTACTCTACTATCTTTTATTTGAAGGCTCCATACAAATTGTTCCTTCAAGCCCTTTATTGCCTTCAGAGCAGTAATGTTATAAATATCCTTTTGCTGTAGTGCCCGATACTTGAAAGCTCATGCTGACTCTTTGCACTTTTAGATACCAGAGTCCCTGGCAGTACTACCAAGAATCTCAAACACATACACATATAACACCAAATCAAGGAACATGAACACTGTAATTGCTCAACATCAAAATATTTAAATGTGAACATTCAAATAGTATATGTCGGGACTCATGTCATTTATTGTACATGCTGATTTTATCTTCCTGTATCAGTCCAGTTATAGACTTGTACGTATTATTTCTGGCAAAAATAATAATGTAGAAAAAATGGACTAGTCTATTGCACCAAGAACTGCACCACCCAAGAACTGCAGCTGGGTAATTTGCAGTTTACTTTTAGGTCTGAAACCAGCTTACAGTGACAGGAAGAGAAATTGAGAAGGTTATCTCCTATTGACCTGTCAGTTTCTTCTTTATAAAAAAATCACTGCATCTTCAGGGTTGAATAGTCTTCACACATAAATCTTAACAGCTCTGTAAACATCCTCATGATGGCTCATCAATCATCCTGCCCTGCCTTCTGTCACTAGCAAAGTTTGTGGAGAATTTGTTTATCTCACTGTAGAGTGACCTGCTCTGGAACAAAAGTCAATGTCTTTTCTTTGTTCCATGCCTAGGAAGAGAACTGAGACACATGGCCAGGTTGTTAATCTAATCAATTGCTTTACCAGAGACTTTCTTCTTCGTTTTCCAGTGAAGTTTAATTTCACTAGCTCTCTAGAGACTTCCAGGTTTGTTGTTACTAGGTGCTTTGAAGCTGTTGCACAATGCAAGACAGGGCAGAGATGCTGGAATCACCTCAGTATGAACTGCTTCCACAACCAACCTAGGTCAGTAGCCAGAAGCACCCCAGGAAGACTTTCCTTTGCAGCTAGCTGTACATCATGTCCAAACATGATATGTAGGAACAAACCCTACATGTTTTCAAAAGGCAACTTTGAGTCTGATTGTCATCTTAATTCTGTCCATGTAAATAAGAAGTTACTTCTATTAGTCCTGAAGAACAACTGAACTAGGTGCTGGACTTAGTGAGATTCACACAAATCGCTCATCAGCTCTTTCAGGGAGGGCCCTTTTCTTCCTGATTTGTACAGCGCTAAAGCAGCTAGCTCACACACCACCCTGATCTGCAACAAGGTTTTCTAGGCCCAAAAGAAGAGAGGAGGGGGAAAGGGAGAAACAGAATATGTGTGAAGAGCCCCATCTGCCAGTCAGGAAGGAAACATAAATTGCATGAAAAGGATCCATGGCCTAGAGGAGGTTCTCACATTATCATTTATAAAACGATACAGCTTTGATCTATAATCCATGTTCTGTTATTCTTCATCCTCCTTTTACATGCACAAGCAATTTTTAACCTTTATCTTAGTTGGAGCAAGAGCTGTGAGTCTGAGCAGACCAGATCCTTGTAAAGTGTTTTGCCCTTTTGTGGCAGCATTAAAAAGATAGACAGCTTTCCATGACTGCATTTTTCTGTGGGAGCAGGATCTCTCAAGCAGCAGATACTGCCCACTTACTATCATTAAGGAGCACTTGGATATTCTGGACTGAAAACAAGTGCAGAGTATCAGTTCACACATTTTAAAACCCACGAGATCCTCTTCTCTTTAATTATTAATGTAACTTACAGAGTTTCCCAGGCTCTTAAAGGATAACTCAAAACCTCTGATCAGAGCTTTTTGCTTTAAAGCTACCACAGAGGCCCCCAAAGTAAAATAAAGCACACCTGCAACCAAACTATCACACAAAAACTAACCAGTATTTCTTTAGGACTTATGGGGCCAAGTCCTGCTTACTAAGGTAACTCAATGAGTTTGACCCATGGCATTCTATTCTCTGCAACAAACCAGCTAAATGTCATGCTCACAGTGATGTGTCCATTCCATCTGTGATATGGGTGCACAAACAAGCACAGGAGAGAGGATGGAAGGATGCAGTCAAGAGACTATTATTTTGTGAGAATCTAGGCAAAACCCAGGTAAGACGACTGATAGTGAGGAGAGTTCTTGTCTTATAAGAGGGGCAAAGCAAGTTCTCATTTCAAATAAGTTGTAAAGTTATGACATTGAAAGGAAGAGTAGGGATATACAATGGAAAGGGGCAACATTTACTCTCCTGTTACACAGGAGCTATTCAAGAAAGGAGGAAACTGAGCTCAAATCTATGCTTCACTGCTCATAGCATTTGCTGACTTAGCAAATAAATACTGAATGAGTGAAAAGGTTTAGGGATTCAACATACATTGGCAAAGAAAAAACTCATCATATGCATCCCTTGCAGCTGCTGATACTCAGCCAACACACTCCCACTCTGATGTCAGCGGTCTAAATGAGGGCCATACTCTAACTGATAGTTTAATCCCAGGAAATCTCTGCTGAACTATTAGCTGAGGTTCCAACTTCCACAACAACTGCACACTGCTCCTCAAGCACAGAGAAGATTCCCTAGCTTCTGATTCAGGCAGGGAAGATTCTGCAACTACTAAACCCTGGTGCAAAGTTCAAACTTACTTTCAAGACAGATCTGTTCATATGTGTTCACCACTACCATGAGCCCTCAGTGATCAGAAAAGTCACCCAGTCCCTCAAGTGATTACAGCTAGGCTATGTCAGTAACAATTATTAAGTGCAGCCAAATGACATCTTGGCACTGCATGTATTCAGAATACACGAAAATACTGCAACAGCATTTCATCTTCCCTTCTAGTGCCTGGAAACTAAAGCCTCTTCAGCTTTCAGAGTCTCTTGTGGATATAATAATTTTATATATAACTGGAAAACTTGGGCATGACTCATCTGCCTGTGTTACCAAGTGGATTTTTTAGTCCAATAGCCAGACATCTATTATGTGGGCTGCTAAATGATTTACATTGATTGAGAACACACAGTATGCAGCTCTTGCAAATTTTATATGCTGGCTGTATGGGGAATGAATGCTTGCTGATTATGCTCCAAATAGCAAGGAACACAATTACCTAAGCCACTAAGTCCCAGTAAGGAAGCTAGAAACACAGCTATTGCTTCAACTACCTTAAAGAAACATGTACGGTTTGGATCCTAAACTACTGTAAGTAAATGGGAGATACACATCGGTGAAGAAGAACAAGCCCGTGAGTTCAGATCACCTCTTTAAATCATAGAATAGTTAGGGTTGGACAAGACCTTAAGATCATGTAGTTCCAACCCCCCTGTCATGGGCAGGAAAATAACCATTGTTAACTCCTTATGCTCTAGATCTTGTATTCCAGAGTAAGGCCTCACCCCACACCTGGGAAAATAGACAAGAATCGAGCTACTTTGGAAATTCTGAGATGGGGCCACCAAGATGGGGCAGGAGGAAAAGTAAATTTGGGGGAGAAACATAAGGACACTTCTGAATCATCTTGTGATGAAAAACTGACTTTTATCATACACAACCAGAATGAACTTTGGTATGAGGAAGGCATGTGGAGGTCACCTAGTCCAAATACCTTTTCTACACAGGGTTAACTTCACATTCAATATTGAGATGCTGTGCCTTGTTCACTCAAGGTTCAATGTGGACTGAGATATCATGTCTCTGGCTGGTTCCAGTGCTCTGCCACTCTCACGAGGAAGAATTTTTTCCCATGTCCTACTGGAACTTCCCTTGTTGCAACATATCACTGCTGCCTCTCACCCTCTCATTGTGCACCTCTGGGCTCTTTTGAGCACACCAGCTTTGTACCAAGTGACAGAGCAGAACCATCACCACAGGTGTCGCATGCAGAGCAGTGATAACAGTGGGCCTGAATGACTGCAACACCAAAGGGACATCACCACCATAGAGAACAGCCGCAGTTCTACAGACTGAGTTTAGCCAAGAGCCTCACTTAATAGCTTATATTACATTTTAGGGCTCTGGCGCACATATAATTGTCTGACGTCACCATACAACCCTGCATCTGCAATGCTGCTGAGTCTGTGCTTCAGAGAAGCACTTAAAGCTAGGACTGGAATAACAGGAAAATCAGAGGAGTGTGAAGAATAACTTTATTCTTTTAAGTTCACAAATTACTTGTCATTCAAAACACTTCTTGCTTTCATGAGCACCAGAGAAAGTCACATGGTATATCACAGAATTAAATGAAAAAGCTCAAAATTACTAATGTGATTGAAGTCAGGCCTCTCTGCTCTTGTTCACTGAGCACATTATGAAGATCAATGGTTAAGTGATTTTCTATTTCAGTCAATGTGAAATTGCTGTCCACAGTCAATAAGGTTTTAGCTCCTGTGCCAGACTCTGAGGTATATCCACAAGTACATTCACCACTAAAAAACCATGAGTGGAGAGGCACTCCTCACACACATCACACTGGTGCACACCTCAGGGGACTCAGTGTAGATGTAGGCTCTTCAGTTTAGCAACACAACTGATCCAATTAAAAAAAAATCCACCTCCTCTCTTTTTAAATAAACTTCTGCGTGTGTCTTCCAAAACTCTCAAGTTATTTTTACAGATATTAATGGATAAAGCTTAACTGTATTGTGGAAGCCAAGATGGCTGCCTGCACCTATCTATAGGGTCTGGGAATAGGAAACTGCACACCACCAAGATGCAGGTTTCCTAGTTAGCAAAAGGCACAGCTCCAACTGCATAGAACCAGGCAAAGCACAAAGAAATTAATTATGAAACTCCTCTTTACAAATGCAATTTGAGGATTCAATCCATATCCCTTTCTTGCTGGAAAGAAAGATAAAGTGCTTTGGGGGATCATTCTGGAGGCAAATTTATCTGCCCATTCCCTCTAAATGAAAGGATATGAACAGATGGCTGTTTGCTCTGATAACTGTGTCCGCTCCTAGTCAGATTAATTGGTTACAACCCAGTTAAAGATTACAGCCTGGTAAAATGATACAGACAGTCCTTCAGTTAGACTTCATAGTCCATGCAAAGAGACTAAAATGCACTCCTAAGAATGAAATCCAAGTTTCAGTACATGCTAGGGATCGTGCAAAACACACTGTTGTACAGTATTTGTCCTTCCAGACTACAGTTTTAAAGAGTATAAAATTTATAGGAACATGAAGGTCAAATGGAGGTTTAGAGACACAAGGCATTCATGAGGATCAACAAACCCTAGGGTATTTGACAGAACAGTATCAGTGTCATGACTACTTTTTGTTTATCCAGGCTTTTGGCATCAAGCTGCTCATGAGACTTAGGGGCTGCAGTAATATCTAATTTCATACCTCTTCTGATTATGCTAAGAGATTCCCCTTCAAAAAACTGGGAACATGCCAGAAGACTGGAGCATTGTACTCATAATACATAGTCTGCTCACTAAAGAAGAAAATGGGTTGACCTCAGTAATTGTAAACCTCAGTGCAAGGCAAGATAATGGCAAAAACTATGCAACGCAATCAATAAAGAATGAATGGATGGGAACATAAACAGGGCTGGTCTACCTGATTATATGGAAGAGAAGGGAACATAAGTAGGGCTGGTCTACCTGATTATATGGAAAATAGACTCACAAACCTGATTGCATTCTCTGAGACCGTGGGATTGACTACTAGTGATAATTGTGACAGTGTAACAACTTCAGTAGAGTACTTGACATGGAGCTGCTGGGTACACTACATTAAAAGGTAGCTATTATCCAACACCAATGAAAGCACAATAAATGGGTTAACAGTTGGTTAACTGGTGAACTCACAGTGGGTAAACGTGACCAGTTGAGGAAGTTTCTAGTAGGGTTCTGCAGGGTTTTATCCTGGGTACACAGCCTGTAAAGGTGGGGGTTTACCTCCCTCTTGTATGAGACAGAAATAGACGTAACATGTCAATCTCTAGATGTGTGATACATCCACATGTATGTTTATTATACTGAGACTGACAATGGATAAAAGGACTTGATCATAAGTATATTCAGCTCAGTAACACATAGCACTCAAGCAGAAGCAATGTAATAAATGTAAGAATAGCAAGAACAGGCCTCACAGGACAAGAGGATATTCAAGAAAACAAAGATCTTGGAAAGAATTCAGGCTTACACAAAATTAAGAGATTACAGACACATCCGAGGAAGCAAAATGAGTGAGTACAATCTCTGTGTTTGTACTGTGCAGAAGCTTGTTTCTCAGGTCTTTGATTAAGAACTGGGAAAGGGGCAGAAAGAGGCACAAAGAAGAGGCGAGAGCTTTATAAGATGCTTTGCAGGAGAGGCCTATAGAGCTCCAGCTGTTCAGGCTACTGTAAGGAAGACGAAAAGGATCACCTGGTTACAGTATATGAATCCTTCAAAACAAGAAAATTAAGATTATTAAAGAGATGTTTAATGCAGCAGAGAAACACACACACACACACAAAAAACCCCACTGATTCAAGCCGAGAAAATTAATGTGTGAAATCAGACAAAGCTGTAATCTACAAGGTGATTAACCAGAGGATCAAAGTACCCGGGGGAAGATTTTTTCATCTTTGCTTGGTGTTTCCAAACCAAGACTGGATGTCTTCACGGCTAACAGAAGCTTTAGTCTGACTCTTCAGATCAAGGGGAAAACAAAATTGAAATTCTGCCAAAAGCACCAGTTTTCAGCCTGTGGAGCTTGCCCATGGTTTACTTCAGAAGTTGCATGATCCCTCTCACAGTGCAGAGATCCAACTCTTCTATCAGTCACCTGCACTTAGCTAAGATTAATCTTTCTCCACTACCAAGTCTCAGGCTTCTTTACCCATACCCCACATATCTTTAAGCAGGTTCTCGAGTAGGCATAACCATTTTTAATGCATGTAATGAAAGAAAAAGCAACATTTTCAAGCAGGTACCTAAAAACTCAGGGAAATACACGTCATCTACATGATGAATAGCTGTAACACATCCTTAACACAGACTTTTAACTGCTTTCAATCCTGACCTCATCTCTTCCTCTCCTACTAAATGATGCACAGCTTGTACCAGGCCAATACACATGTTCCACAATCCCTCCCTCTCAAATAAGATTAGTGTAACAGATTGCTTTTTTCCTTTTTTAATCTGAAGAGAAATCCCAGGATCACGCAAAAATGAGCTTTTTTTCCAAAAAAACTTACTATTATTAAACCACATCCTCCCCCATAACCTGGACATCACCTCTGCCCCAGCAGGCAAGAAAGCCTTCAGAAACACACCCTGCAAATCCCTTATCGACAGATTTCTTCCTGTGAAGCCGTTTATGCCAATTCGGAAACGTAAGCCCAAAACATGCCTCACGACACGCTCTTTCAGCTCTTTGTAGAAACGCACAGCCTCCCCCTAAGTCTCACCCTACAGCTGCAAGACTAAATCACCACCCATGAGTGCAAACCCCGCTCCACCACCCGCCAGGGCGAGGCCCGGCGCTGTGAAGG